>NC_134483.1:326860555-327128161 GCF_040206685.1 Ascaphus truei
GAAGAAACTTCGGGTTCAGTATCTGGGGTAATTAAAGTGTCATGAGCAGGTCCAACCTACGTGGTATGTTCATATGAGTACCCCGGGGTTCTATTGACCTGGTGCCGACCACGCCCGATCACCGCCATCATATAGGCCCTTTCAGTGTCCGGCAGGCCACAGAGTTCCCAACACTGCAGCAGAAATGGGTCAACAGGGGCTGGAGTAGCATTTTTTTGATTCACCCGAGGGGATGAATCTCTTGTAAACCCCACTGGAAGCGCCGGGGGAGCCTTGAAAGAAAAAGTAGTGGTGGGTACCTCGAACATGTATACCCCCGCATCGAGCAGCTGGGATGTCGCACCCACGTTGACCTGCTGGGCTGTCGCACCCACATTGAGCTGCTGGGCTGTCGCACCCACATTGAGCTGCTGGACTGTCACACGCATGTTGCCCTCCCTGCTGGGAGAAGACATGGCTGTCTCCTGCTGCAGTTCCTCCACAGCCTCAGATTTCTTCTGCTCGGGCAGGATCACCCTCGATGTCATCGCCAAAACCCGCCAAATCTTCCTCTCATTGCGGGCAGCTGCCCAACAATACCGGGACTGATATGGCGACACTCTGGCAATAGTATGGGAATGGATTCCCCTTCCTCAACCTTGGTCAGCACGGAATCAGGCACATTGGAGAACAAAGGATGCCATACTCGCACTGGGAGAAAGAGGAAATGGTCTTACAGAGGGCTCCGCAAGGCGATCGGCAATCTGCGGTGCAGTGGATGTCGCCTGGAGAGACCGCTCCACACAGCTGATGACGTCCTGAAGTAGTCCTGTTCCTGCACCTTCAAGGAAGGTGAAAAGGGTCCACTCCCCCCGTCACCTCCGCCGACAAGTCACATTCATAGTTGCAGCGCAGCCCGGCCTCACTCCCTAGCGTCTTGACTCTAGGAGCAGGGCTGAGACCATAGTACTCCTGGCCATAAGTGAGTGCAGCCACACAGAGCAGGGGTCGGAATAGCTCATATAGCAACTCCATATGCTTTCTGCTACATCCTTAGATAACTCCCCAAGTAGCCCCTGGAGATGCCAGATCATCCAGATAACGGAGTGTTCCGTTCCTGGTTGATGCTCTGCAAAGTCAGGGCTCCTCGACTGAAAGTAGGGAATGTCACAGCACTGGCAGCGGGACTTCACATCCAGTTTCTCTCCAGAGCAATCGCAGATTGGGCATAAAAGTTGCAAACAGTCCTTGCCCTTTGTAGTGATGAGAAGGGCTCCGCCAGGCAGCTCTAGCCGCTGGGCAATTGGTTCCATCTTAGCCGTAGATAGTTGGGTTGGAAAGTACGATGGACACAGGTAACCTGGGTGGTTACCACGTGTGTCTGCTGGATGGGTAGCTCCATCCAGCCACACCCCACATGGCAATTAGGTCTTCGTTTCCTCCCCCTGGTGTATCCAGGAGTCCCAGGCTTGTAAAAGGGGCGCGGCTATGGCTTTCGCGCCAAGCCACACATGTGTTGCAATTGCAATGTTTGCATTCTGCAAACCATGCACGCGGTTCACCCGATGTTTGCGGGAACTCCGCTCCGACTTCAGGATCCTGCTCATGGACCCTGACTTCTCCTCAGTGCATATTTAGAGTTCCATCTTGGGGATGCTATGTTGCAAGCGTATACACCATTTGGCATACTCTACATGCACTGTTATCTCCCCCAACTGCAGGTGGGTAGTCCCTTCTTGGTGGTGCTGTCTTTCAAGCTGCCACTCCATTGAGATTACTGCCTCCCCCTGCGCATTTTAGGACACATTATTTGAGCACACACTGCAGGCCCATTCTCGGGCCTGCAGTCTCTTTCAAGCGGACCACACCGTGGGCATTCTGCAACGTATACTCAGCTGAAACCATGGATTTCAAGCACATATCAGCCCTGGAACATGTAACAATAAGAACACCCCGGAGATAATTCCAAGTTGGGGGTGCTGTCTTTCGAGTGATACACACCATAGGCATACAGTATTATCCACGTGCACTCAGCTGATACCATGGGTTTCAAGCACATCTCAGCCTTTGAAAGTGAAGGGACCCGGCTCTGATATAGTGAGTTCAGGCACCTCTCAGATATGCAATTGTCCCAGACAAGGTAATGGCCCTGATACAGTAAGTGCCCCCATTCACTTCTCAGTCAGGCATTGGTGGGCTTGCAGTCGTGAGCAGGATGCCTCCATCGTAGCGAGCACTCATGCTTGCAAGCAATGGGAATACTTACAAAACACACACACTAGTTTGTTAGACATATTGATAAGAAAAACATTCAGACAGTGTGAACAGACTGAATGAGTGTTAGTGTTAATAATTTCAACAACTTAGAGTCACTTTAAGTTGTTAAAAAAAATATAGGGAGGGACATGTTCAAGTTACATAATACCCCTGAGGAAGTGTGTTTAGACACACGAAACGCGTAGGGCCAATTTATATTGTGTTTGGACATCCTTGCGGACAAGCAGTACAAGTGCTGAGTGCTGTGGCTTAGTGATAGAGGGGCATAGAGGCGCGGATCACCATTTCCTTTGGCTTCGTTGGAGATTTGCCAGGCCTTGACGCCACGTCCGGTGACGTCACTACCAATTCCGGCATACGACTGAGACGCCATTTCCGGTTTTTGCCAGCCAGGAGACACAGAAGGATCGTACAGCTTCCAGGGCACTCTGCGGACCCTCTACATGTGGAGAACAGTCCACATCAGTTCACTGCCATTTACCATCTGCCGTCCCTGTGAGTGTTACTCAGGTTTTAACCGACCGGAGCGGCGTTCCAGATTTTGTCCTACAATTTTACTCACCTAGTTATATTAAACTAACTTTTATCATTAGCTTTGCTTTGTGTTTATCTGTCTTGGTGTGTCTGTCTGTCTTGTCACTTTTGTCAGCCAGTTTGCAAATCTATGTCTGTGTAATTTGTTTTAGCTGTGTTGCACTAAATATCTCTTTTTTAATTTCATGTTCCACTTCCCATGAACGAAGTCCTATCCGATCACCAAAAATTAAGAGACTGTTGATCATCTTGGGACTTGAGCTATTTCCACTGGACATCCAGGATTCCATTATTTGGACTCATTAGGCGCCGGTACCCTTTTTTTGTTATAATACTCAATTTGCTACAGTCCTTATTTTGAAAGCGGACAAAATGTCTTGGCACACTATGTGACAGAACCCCATTTGAAACACTTGTCCTGTGTTCCAAAAATCTCATCTATAGGGGACATGTAGTATGCAAAATACATTAAAGCCCACAATTGCAGGCAAGCATATAAACCACAATGGATGTTTGGCAATTAATAAAACCCTTAACATTGGAGATATTTGCCTTGGTGAATGAAGTAAAACAATTCTTAGAAATTAAATGTTTACACATACAGTAGAGCATTTACAGTAATCCTACCACAATTATGTTGTAGTTCCAGTATTGTTAATAGAAGACAATTTGCTACTTCTTAATCTACTAGCTGCCAGAATACTTGTAATACTTGCAGCCTTGCTATGAAACATCATGAGGTTTTTTCATCAACTGTAAATTTAAAAAGAATCACAGATCAAAATATCCCAATGTCTAGGAAGTTCATGCACAATCTGACCCCAAAACTAATTGAATCTGTAACAAATATTGTTGAAATACGAATATCGATTTTTTTGTGAGGAATTTTTTACAGTATTAAACCACTTAACTTTTAGCTGCACTTTTTGTTCTTGGAATCAACAAGAAGAGTATGTCTATCCAAACGATAAGCCCTCAGAAATGCATTCCGAACTACTTCCTCATTATAGCCTTTGGCTAAAAATCTATCAATCTATCAATTTGAAGAGAAGATTGTTTAAGGAAATCAAACTCAGAAGGACAGTTCCTCCTAATATGATTAAACTAAAGAAAAATATTATTATTAATCCATTTCTTATGCTGTAAACAGGACAAGTCCCATGTATGTGCTTCAAGATCAAATTGCAATGCTGGTCACCGTGGATGGTAATAAATTAGATATAAAGTAAGGGAACGAGGTGCAAATGAGTCATAAAGAGGAGTAATACCGTAGCTGGGTAATGATGATAATGAAACAAAACAGGTCACCATACGTCTAGAATGGAATAGGTAGTAACAGAGGTCCGTCTATGAGTGCCCCCGTCTGTTGAGGTATAAGAGCCTTAATTGCCTCCCCGTATTGATAGATGTGAATCTAGTGTTGTATATGGTGTATACAGAGGCGGGCTCACCTGATCCAAAGTGCTCCGGGGTTGACTCTATCAGACACTCTGCACGATCCGCGGCGATGTAGCCTGTTGATCCTGGCACGCTCCCATCCGGTTGTCGAACTGGCTGTGATGTCACTGGATGCGACTCTCCTAGGTGGAAGGTCCCTGTATGGTGTAGTCCAGCCCCTAGCAGAATGGCTAGTGCTAAGGTATTACTCACGGCTGCAGGGCGTCCATTAATAGAAGTATAAACATATAGACAAATCATATAGAAAAGGTCCTCGTTCTGTGGCGTGCTCCCATGGTGGAGATGTAAAGTAGAGAAAAAGAAAAAACCTAGGGCACTGCTGAATTAGAGATGGAGGCTGGTAGTAGGTAAAATTAAGTCATTTTATTGGGCATATTAGCCAAAAAAGATAAAAACAGCACACATCCCCTGACGCGTTTCCCGCCTCTCAGGGCGCTTTTTCAAAGCCATTTCTTATGATGGTTACCAGTAGCATGTAAGTAACTAATGACTGAAACTTGTTGGAAGTGTATATCAGTCATAATATTGGAGTCTAATGATTAAACAAAATCCTAAAAAAATGACACAATTGGAATGCGTAATATATGTTAAAACAAATTCCAAATAATTAGAATTGAAATACACAAATAATTAATCCAAAGAACTGGTGTCACCATCCCAAATGATCATCATATAATCCAGATAATGGCCACAGTACACCAGGTTCTCCCCCAGCATGTCACTACTCCAAAAATGCTTCAAAATCCCATAAAGAGATTAGCATAAATGGGAGCGGACCTGGTCCCCATAGCCATACCACAAACCTGTGGGTAAAATTCATTAACCAACAAAAATATTTATGTCGAAGTATAATGTTTATACTACCCAATAGGAACTGCTTCTGAGTCAAGGGAATTAAGGAATCACTATAGAAAAAATATTTTATTGCCCTAATACCCTTAGCGTGTTCAATATACCTATAAAGTGACTCGATGCCACAGGTTGCCCACATAAATTTATCCATCCATTTTATCTCTGAGATGGAGTCGATTACTTGCAGCGTGCCCCACAAATGTAATTTAAATTGGACTACAAAAGGTTGAAGGTAGTAATCTATGTATTGGGAGATGATGAACATAATTGACTCCATCCCAGAGATTATAGGCCTTCAATGTGGATTAACTAGACCCTGGGACCTTTGGTACAAGATAAAAGTAGGTATCATAGGATGTTCAATAAAAAGAAAATTTAATTTTAGTAATAATTTCATTCTCTACGACTTTACGTAAATGTATTTTATATACTTTTTTAATAGTAAGGTGTAGGATCTTTTAAAAGTTTGAAATATGAAAGATGTTCACCAAGAAGTCTCATAGCTCCTCCAATGTACTGCTGCGGCACATCCTATTCTAACTTTTACCCGTCTTGCCCCGCGCGTCATTACGGGCTGGCGCCGAACGTGGCCGTGCGCCAGCCCACCCTAGCCGCATCTTCCCCTCCCCCTTCCTTTCCCCTCGCGACCCCCTGGCTGTTCCGGCCCACTCCATGCTCCCCAAAATAAAATACCCCCTTACCTGCAGCCTCCTTCGGGATGCCTGGCGTCTTCGGGATGCCTGGCGTCTTCGGGGATGCCTGGCGTCGCCCGGCTGACGCGCGGCATGCCGAAAAAAAAAAAAAAAAGTAAGCCGCGTCTGCCCGCACTTTGCGGTGGCAGCCGAGTTAGAATAAACTCTGCCGCCACTGTATATAATCCTATCCTGCAATACTATGCTGCCTTCTTTATCAGCCTCTTTTAGGGGCCTATTCTATAAAGCTTCATTAAAAAAATCGCCAGCCCGTTTTCGCTGCCTGTTTTTTGAGTGTTGCTATCACGGTATTCAGAAAGCCTCGATTACCTGTGATAGCAAAATTCTAAAAACAGGCGAGTAGTCGGCGACGTGATGATCACCTCTCTAAAAAGGCCAAATCTGGCAATTTGTTTTAGCTGCAGAGAGCTGCACAAAGAGAGCCGCCTCTCTCTGCGCAAATCTTGCCAGAGATAGATGTGTTTTACTATTAATTTTAATACTAGTGTAGATGAGCAGGGGGTCTCCGGAGCAGAACCGTGATGATTTGATGTCCGGGGACCCCCTGCTTCCCGAGATACAGGCCCGGTGTGGGGGTGCAGTATCTCCTATGCATTTTATTCCCACGGTCACATGACGCGAGACATTTAAAGGCATAGGAGATACCGGCACCCCATAACAGAGCCTGTATCTCTGGAAGCAGTGGCCCCGGACCTCAAATCAATGCGGTTCTGCCCCAGATATCCTCTGGTCATCTACACTAGTATAAAAAATAATATTAAAACAGCGTCATTACCTTAGCGGCTAGCCGCTAAGGCAATGAAGGGGTTAACCGCCAGTGCACTGTTTATTGTGGGCAGATGGGGTGGGTGAAGGTGGTATTTGGCCCTTGGTGGGTGTTTAGGCCTTGCGTTGGGGTTGCGGTGGAGTTAACCCCTTCATTACCTTAATACTGCTAAGGTAATGAAGGGGTTAAGCCCCCCCGCTACCACCCGGTAGGCCTAAACATCCATCCTTGGGCTACTACCCCCTTCACCCAATCCCTCTACCCACAATAAATAAAAATACACACAACAACCCTATTACTCTATTACCTACTCTACCTCCTACACCCCCTCCCCCCAAACACATACAGTACAGAAATGGGCAAAATTACTATTATCCAGATGTGGATAATAGTGCATTTGCCCACTGTAAAGCAAACATTAGCCAGCCAGCATAAGTAAAGTAAATACATCTTTCTACTTGCCCCTGCCATCATGAAGGGCGTCCTCTGCAGGTCCATGTCCTTCATAGAAAGAGTACATAAAAAAATACCATCTAATGACCCTGTAACAGGGACTTATCCCTGTTAAAGAAAATGCCTCTAAATCCAGCATGGAGCTGGTTAACTGCAACAGGCAATCAACCAGACTCCACCTGCCTAATCAGAGCTCTGTGAAATAGTGTCATGTGAGACACAGGAAGAGGATTCCTGAGCTCATAATTGGGGCTGACACAAGTGGGCTGCTCTGGGGAACAACAGATGTCTTGAGCTGCAGAGGGACTGCAGGCTGACAGCAAGACAAAGGGGACAAGACCTCTATACCTGGACACAGACATTGCCATTGCACACAAGGGTGAAGAGAGGCCTTCCTCTACAAGAAACAAATAAGAGACTTTCTTATGGGACTGTGTATATCTGTGTATATCTGTGTATATCTGTGTATATCTGTGTATATACCGTATTAAGTTATGGTGGGTGAAAAGGGCAACAAGAAACCTCCACCGTATTGCATATAGCAAATAAAAAGATCACTTGTGAGCACATTCACATGTCTTAGGCAGGTCTGCAACCCTGCCTTTCACCATTATCCCCATCATATAGTGCTTCCACTGCAGCAAGGGATTCTGGGAAATGACATGCAAATAAGCACACAGTGTCACCTTTTGTCTGAAAAACCATTGTTACATGGAGCCCATATAAGCTCATGCTTGCTGTTAACACAGCTTTAAAAGCAAAGCATGGGAATCAGGTGCAAAGCCACCAGAGAAACCATTCACAGACATGTTTCAACTTAATGGGTATTATCAGTGTGAAGTTGGTTGTACTGCTGGCTTTGTATTTTCAAGACTGTATGGCTTACCATCACGTTTTAAGTTATGGTGGGTGAAAAAGGCAATACGGTGATGTCCCAATATTGTTGCAGACTACGGGTGCGAATTATTAATGAAGAATATGCAGCAGCTCTGAATTGAGTTTAGTAGTGCAACAATTATAGCCCTACAACATTACCCTTAACACCTGTGTACACTTCAAGGGTGAAGGGTAATGCACGAGGACAAGGGCAGAGACGTAGGCTGTTTTCAGTCTCTCGAATGCTTGGTTTGCAGTAGGAGACCATAAGGCGGGATAAGCTCCTTTCTGCATCAACGTCGTAATGGGTGCTACTACGGACGAGAAGTTCTGTATGAATCTTCGGTAGTAATTGGCGAAGCCAATCCAGAACCGCTTTTACCTTGGCTTGGTCCATGGCAAGGCCGGTATCGGAGATGATGTAACCTAAAAAGGTCATCGTGGTCTGATGGAACTGACACTTCTCTAATTTAGCGAATAAATGATTCTCCCGTAGACGTAGGAGGACCTGTTTCACATGACCATAATGTTCCTGTATGGATTTGGAGAAGATTAGGATATCATCAAGGTAGACAATGAAGTATTGGTCAAGGAGATCCCTGAAAACTTCGTTAACAAAGTCCTGGAATACCGCTGGAGCATTACAAAGTCCGAATGGCATAACAAGGTATTCGTATTGTCCATCCCGGGTGTTAAATGCTTTCATCCACTCGTCCCCCTGACGGATTCTTGCTAGATTGTAAGCTCCTTGTAAGTCCAACTTGGTGAAGATTGTGGACCCCTGCAGTCTGTCAAAGAGTTAGGAAATTATCGGTAAAAGGTACCGGTTCTTTATCGTGATCTTGTTAAGTCCCCGGTAATCGATGCAGGGTCTGAGAGATCCATCTTTTTTTCTTTACAAAGAAAAATCCCGCACCTGCGGTAGACGAGGACTTCTGGATAATTCCCCTTTGTACAGTAGGTTCTTTTGGATGTATTCCTTCATGGCCTTGGTCTCTGGAGGAGATAAGGGGTAGGAACATCCTCGCGGGGGGAGTCAAATGGCCGGTGAGGTGGTAATTCCTCAGATTGTGCCTTGTTTAATATATCCTGAAAGTCAGAGTAGATTTCAGGTAACTGTATGTTTACTTGTTCCGGTACTGAAAACCTGCATAGTTTTTTGGATGAAACAGAGCGGTTCTTCAAGCAATGAGGGCTCCATTATAAAGGCTGTGATTCAGTCCAGTCTATCCGAGGGTTATGCACTTGGTGCCATGGAAGTCCAAGGATGACATCGACCGTAGGAGTATGGATAATGTCCAATTGGATCCTCTAAGTGTGAAACTTTCCTGTCTGCAACTGAAAGGGAATGGTTTGAAGAGATATAAATGCAGGTTGTAAGGGTCGGCCGTCAATAGCCTCCAGTCCTACTGGGTACTTCTTGTGTTCCAAGGAAATTTAATTTCTTTCAGCGAATCCCTGGTCAATGAAATTACCCCCTGACCCAGAGTCCAGAAAGGAACCTTGCTTGCGCCGGGTTCTTTTGGCTCTTCTTTCCTGTAACCGCTGGTCCACCTGGATTCATAGGG
The DNA here is from genome assembly GCF_040206685.1 of Ascaphus truei. Taxonomy (NCBI): domain Eukaryota; kingdom Metazoa; phylum Chordata; class Amphibia; order Anura; family Ascaphidae; genus Ascaphus; species Ascaphus truei. The sequence goes on from NC_134483.1 coordinate 326,870,032, forward strand.
CGACGAGCTCCCCCAGTTCTGTGGGATGTTCCTGTGCAGCGAGTTCATCCTTCAGATTCTCGGAGAAGGCCTTGCCAGAAAGCTGCTATCAACGCCTCATCATTCCAACCGGTCTCCGCAGCTATGGTCCGGAACTCGAGAGCATATCGGGCCACGGGGTGGCTACCTTGGGAAATATGTAAGAGTGATAAGGCAGCAGTTACCTTGCGTCCAGGAGTGTAGAATACTCTGCAGAACTCCTTGGGGAAGTGTGCGATGTCGCTGGTGAGGTCCGGCCTCTGTTCCCAGATTGGTGAGGCCCACGCCAGGGCATCGTCAACCAATAAAGAAATTATATATTTCACTTTACAGTATATCGCTGAGACATGAAACGAGAAAGCATCAGTTCGAATTGGATGAATCACTGTTTTAAAAAAATGCGGCAGCCATGTGGGTCACCTCCATAGTGGTTGGGGGTAGGCAGTCGTGGTTCGGAAGCTGTGGCCAGAGGAGTGGATGCAGGGACTGGTACCACAGGGGACACAGAGTGGAAAGAGGGATGTTGTGTCTGATCAGTAATCGATTGAACCGTCTGTTGGAGTAGCTCCATACGTTGGTTATTTTGTACCAGATATTTTTCCAGTCTGTCAAACATGTTGCCGTGCGTGCTCAAGACTCGACCCACCTCAGCGGGATCAATGTTTTTGGGGCTGAGCATACTGTAACGGGTGCTCACACACACAAGACAGGACTGCGAGGCCGAGGTGGGGATGTTATGGTGCACCGACCTCCAGCCGCAAGACCACGTCCAGAGTGCATAGTGATAGTCATATAGTCAGGTCAGGGTTGCAGAAGTGAGAATAGCCATGACACTCGCCATGATCTAGGGTTGGAGAAGTTGGATGGTCGTAGAGGGTAGCCGGGGTCCAGGGGTAGAGATGGTAGAGGTCCAGATGCAAGTCGAGGTCGAGGATTGGAGCAGTCAGTGGTCCAGGTACAAGCCAAGGTCAAACACACTGAGAGACAAGACAGAATCAAAATGCACAAGGCAACAGGAAAAGGCAGCAGGATGTTTGGGGTTAGCACTACGTTCAGCAACGAAGAATTATGCTCAGCCAATTTGCCAGAGGGCTGGCTGAGTCCCAAGACTCAACAAAGTATCCGGACATTCCTCCTTCTCCTTCCGTGCACCCCAAAACTGGAACAACCTACCAGAGACTCTCATATCCACCACCAGCTTAAGTTCTTTCAAATCTAAGGCTATCTCACACTTTAATCTGGTCTGTAACTGTTTCATACGCTCATAATATATATTTTCTTTAACTGTGCACGCAATGTCTTGTATATAATGTATACCTTGTTCATTTATGTAACTGTATTTGTAACCATGTATTATTTTGTTTTACTCTGTGCCCAGGACATACTTGAAAACGAGAGGTAACTCTCAATGTATTACTTCCTGGTAAAATATTTTATAAATAAATAAATAATAATAAATAAATATAAAGGGCAGGTAGCCAATGAGCAGCCAGCAAGCAGCTGCCACAAATTAGCATCAACAAGTGCCCAATCAGTAGTCAGGAGGCGGAGTGTGCTGCAGGTGCAGGTGATCCTCGATTAGTGTTGAGTTTTGGGATTAACCCCTCACGTGATCTTTGTAGCGTGACGTCTACGCGTGGTTTCCTCCACGTGTGGCACGTCACCCGTGTCGTCATGGGACGTTAGGTGGGGCGGGGCCTAAGCCCAAACCCAGAGGTATCCCCCTGCCTGCTAGAGCGATGCCTGCACGTAGCTTCCCTGGTCTGAGGCGCATCACCCATGTCATCACAGGACCTGTCGATGGGGCGGGGTCTAACACCGATCCTCACAATTGGTTGGTTAGATGTTTATTTATTTATATTCTTATGTTTTGGAATAACATAATTGGAATTCTTTTGTTGTTTTAGTGATAGATTAATGTAATTAATTTGTAGTTGAGGATTTTCAGTTCTTTTATTGTTGGGGTGTTTAGGTGCTTGTGTATTTCTTTGATTATTGTTTATATTTGGCCTTAATTATTTTTATTAGGGTAATCATTCAGTGATATAGTGGCTTATCGTGCCCATATTATATGGGTATGATATACCACTGTGCCAATCAATGGGTACAGGTTGGGTATAGTGTGGGTGGTTAGGCCTCCTGGGTGGGTATCGGGGGACGGGGTTAACCCCTTAATTGCTATAGCGGTTATTAATCGCTATGGTGATTAAGGAGTTAGGGGCCATTAGATTGTATTATTTCTTGTATTCTTGCTGGCATCGGAGGACATGGACCTATAGTATGCTGACGAGGATGCCCTTCATGATGGCAGGGGTAAGTTGAACGTTTTATTTAATTTATTAATGCTGGCTGGCTAATGTTTGATTTTATAATGGGCAAATGCACTATTAATCATATCTGGATAATAGTAATTTTGCCCATTACTGAACTGTATGTGTTGGGGGGGGGGGTTGTAGGGGGTAGAGGAGTTGGGTAGTGGGTTTTTAAAATATTTATAGTGTTAGCGAGGATGGGTGAAGTTGGCATTTGGCCCTTGGTGGGTGTTTATACCTTCCGGGTTGGTAGTGGGAGGGGATAACCCCTTCACTACCTTAGTGCTATTAAACGCTAAGGTAATGAAGGGGTTAACTCTGCCCGCAACGACCCCCCACCCCCCGCAAGGCCAAAACACCCACCAAGGGCCAAGTACCACTTTCACCCACCCCTGCTACCCACAATAAATATACACTGGCGACACACTTTATTCGAGCTCGGCTAGTCCCACGAATTTGGGTATACTCGGGTGTATTGAGGTTTGTGACTGTTTTCTGCCCGAGTGCATTGCGTTATTTTCCAGGCAGGGATTGAAGCATTTTATTCCCGCTGGCTGCAATACTGCACAGTATATATATATATACTGCATTACAATTCATGAATTTATGCCATCTGGTAGACACGCGAAGCATTGCAGCCTATTAAATCCTAATCATTATCATTTAACAGATCAGCCGCCCGTCAGCCAGGCATGAACCATGGCTGGGAAGGCAAACGCAACGGGGCTTGTCAGAGGTGAGGAGCGGCGCATTCCAGGTATCTGCCAGGTACATACTGGGTATTTGCTCGAATAAAGTGTGTCGCAGCAGTAGCAGTGGTAGTTAACCCCTTCATTGTCTTAGCAGTTAGCTGCTAAAGTAATTAAGTTGATTTTAAATGCATTTTTATTGCATGCGATTCATGCCAGGGGCCTCCGGTGTGGATATTAATGGGTATCAGCTCCAGAGACTCCCGGCATGAATCCGATGAATCATGAAAAATTTAAAAAATTCTAAGTACTATCTCGACGCCTCTCAGCAGCTTCTCCCCAGACTCGCCATTCTAGAGACACGATTAGCCTTGATAAGCTAATCGAGGCTCCTAGAATTGCATGAGTTTCAGAACTTGCCGATAAGTGGCTCAGGCTACACTTATAGTGCCGGCGATGGCGAAGCGACGGCGACGTCAGGCTACGGTCGCTGGAAAAATCAAATTGAGATGACAATCAGCGATCGCAACCAAGCCATCGCTCCGTCGCTCCGTCGCATCGCGCTTACTATAAGCACACGCGATGGCAGCAATGCATTTGTTTTGACGTGGCGTCGCTGTTGCTGTCGCCGGCACTATAAGCTTAGCCTTATCGTAGTTCACCCGGCGATCTTTTATTGACGGCTGAAAATTTGGGTGACTTATGCTTTTATCGCCCACTTATCGAGGCTTACTGAATAGCAGTAGGCATTTTGTCCGATAAGTGCTCGGTAAGTGACTTATCGAGGCTTATAGAATAGGCCCCTTATAGTCAGTTGATCCCTTTTTCGGAACTCCAATGGTGCTATATAATTCATATTAAGATTATTTTTTCATAACAGGCTCTGTTACATAACTTGTCAAGCTCCTTTGAAACCAACGAATAAAAAGTACAGTATTGATATATACAGATGCAGTGGCCGTTATTCGAGCACTTCACACGTTGTATACCTCGAAATGCCCAGTTCATGGCGCGTGATTTAATCCAACCTTACCGCCTTAAAACGCGAGTGCAAAAAATGGCATTTTAGTGTTCTGGTTTTTAAACACCTGAAATTGACACAGTAGCACAGTACTCCACACATAACAATTCATTCATTTTATTGCACACAAAGAAACAGAATCCATGAAATTCAAACAAAGCAACCACGATAAACACGTGTGCTTGGGGCGATTGGCCGCGTTTATGCCGCGCGGAATACAGCAGCGCACACGGAAACTGCTCTGTGATTTGTTCGAATAACGGCCGCTGCATCTGTATTGACCTTTGAATGGTAAGGAAACAATAAAGTTTTAGGCCTGCAAGGCCTAAATCAATCAATCAATTATAGATGTCAAAACCAAAAGATTAGAAAAGTGGGATGTACAGTAAAATCAAAAGAATAGGATCATTTGGATCCAAAGAGCAATGCACATTAAAAATTGAATCAAGTACATCAGATAATAAGTAGAAAGATCAGACTCAAATTAGAATGAAAAAAAAGTGTTTGTATATGTTTCAAATCATTAGAATCAAAATCTAATAAGATATTATAATTTTTTCCTTTAAGCTATTTTAGTGGTTTATAGTCCACTCAAGTTTGTTATTTACCTTGATCATTGACAATTCAATTTCATAACTTTGAACTCTGTTTAAAGTTACATGTTATAGATTGGTAATAAGATATATATTTCTTCATACAAGAAGATACAACTTGGAAGTCACTCACGCATTATATTAATAATTGCATTAGGTATGAAACTGTTGTGCCTGTCACACAGGTCTCAAGATCCCTGAACAATTTTATAGCGCTGAACCTTGATTGATCTTTGAGTTAGCACTACTTATTACTGAAAGGGCTTTACATCAGATCTCATAAAAGTAATTTTTGAACTGCACATGAACACGTTATTATATTTATTATCATCACATAACCGCATATACTTTAATACCACAACATTTAAGGAACATCTTCCAATCTGATGGACCACGTAAACATAGTGGTCACATATTTGTTTGCGTAATACTACGGGGAAAAAATATTCAAATATATATTCAGCCCTTTTCTCTCTCGGTTCTATAATTATCTACAATAACAGCTACTGTACCATCATCACCATCTGTGTTTGTTTAGTGTTGAGACTGAAAGCCATTTCAAAGGCTCCACTGCCCTTGAGTAATAGAACAAAAAGATTTCCTCAGGAGTTTTAGCATTCTTCCAAATGTCAGCAGTGACATGTTGATGTGCTTTGTTTTAATTGTTAGTTTATTCAGTAACAGACTCATTAGGAGATTGGTTGATGAGCATTATTGTATCCCAAAGATGTTCACTAGATTTTACCACCTTTTGTTTTTCAGCAAAATAATCCATTTATTTTCAAAAGTCTTTTAACTTGACGAATATTGAGTTTAATTCCCTGACACATCACTTTCAGAATGGGGATTCTGTATTCATTGCACGTCTCTCTCTGTTTTTGCTCCGCAAGTCACTTGATGCTGATTTTAGGAGGGCATTACCACTCTTCAATGCACTGTTCTGAGCTTCTAATATGCAACATTTTTCATTATGAAAATATTTCTACAGCTGCAGAGAGATTATTCTTAACAGATCTTGTTTGGAAGGTCATTCGAGCAAAGAGGCTGAAGCAGCACTGAGTTAAAGAACATTTTTCACGCAAATAAAAAAAAAAAAGAAGAAAAACAAGTCTCATGTTTTTGTAAAGACTTCTAGCACATATTGTTTTTATACTGTTTTAATAAGCAAACACGCATAGAGCAGTTTAAACTGCGTAAACTGTTATATTAATTATTAATACTATTTTATATGTCGCTGTGCCCCCTCTTACCTCCAGTGTTGGGATGGGGGACGGCTGCGGTGTATGGGAGCTCTGTGGTGTACCCGGCAAGCGGGGGCCGCCATCTTGTAGTTCACGCATGCGCAATTGCAGCAGTTCACATGCGCAGAGAGGAGAGAAGTTGTGGCAGCCATTTTAGTTTCGCGCATGCGCAGTGGAGTCTTTGCGCATGCACAATCCCCAGAGTTGCGGTGGCCATCTTAGGAGAGGCTCTGCAAGGGACTACATGTCCCAGGAGCCTGAGGGACATACAGGTAGCATGTTGGCATAGTTTGGCAGTTACATGCAGTTGCTGGAGTTGCTGGCAGTTACTGGTGGTTGGAAGAAGGGGAGAACCGTTGAGGTATTGTCCAGGGAGCAGTGCTCCCCTGGACTAGGTTTGTCCCTTAGGTCCCAGCTAGGTCCTAAGTCCCCTTCTAGATTGTGGCTGCTATAGGGAAGACCCCAGACAGGGACGCTACCCTTTAGCCTTATAGTGTCAGGTGTAGCACCAGTGAAGAGACGCCACGTGGTGAGCTGCAGCCTGCGGTTTGGGATCAGACCACAGAGGTCGATGCCTATGCGGACCAGAGAGAGAGGATTCAGCAGACGTCGTGGGATCAAACGGATCGTTTTTGCTCATTCAGTGGTATCTGGGTACAAGAGTGCCCTGGGAGGTAAAGTGCAACAACAGTCCACAGGGGTAGCACTACTCCCTACACGTGGGTGGGACTGACTCTCATTGGGGGAGAACACCAGGAGTATTGGTGCCACACTCCCTAGGTACTGTGGAGGACAGTCACCCTGTGTTGTTATTATTGTATTGTGTGTGTTATATTATATTATATTGTATGGTACCATTATATCGTTATTCTATTGCTAGTAAACCAATTGGTATATACTGGTGTGTGTATCATTTCACTGTAAGTGGTCCTGAAAGGGGTTATTCCGCTGCGCTGGGATCCCTCTCAGGTGGAGGCGCTGCACAGAGGAGAACGAGAGCTTACCCTAGGCTCCCAGCTGCGGAGCTCAGGCCTTCTGTGAGCCACAGGTAACGGCAGCACACATAGTTCCCTTAGACACAGGGAAAAGGGGCTACATATAAATATAATTTATATTAATTATTAATACTGTTTGTACCCATCAAAATGTACTTTTACAGTGTTTAGACAAGGTGATAGATTAGGCACCTGTTTCAGAGTAAGTACTGTATCTTCTATGGCTCGATCTACTGTAATCTTGATGCAGCAAGTCCCTCTGCACAATAGTTTATTTGTACCCAATATATCGAACTCTATTTATGAAATTGTTCTAATTAATAATACATTTTTGCTGCCACCTATAAGCAGCACAACATAATAGCGTGTAGATTAGTTGTTCTCTAGATTTGATTATTAAAATGATTAATTGTTACAATTATTCAAACATGAATACTATTTTAAATAAAAATAATGTAAACAATTTATCATATCCCTGGATGTGCAATTTTCTCTTGGATCCATATATAAATGGGCAATTTATCTAGTATTTTAAGATAGAGGAGTGAGAAAATAAAAGAGAAAAGATAAATAAATGTTGATTCTTCTACAGAGTAAATCATTAATGATTTAGTGTTAGCATTACATAACCAGTATTTCACCTTATTATGTTGATATTATAACTGTTCAGATATAACCTCAGATTTTTCTATACCCAGAAAATAGCAATACGACCAACATCACAGATTATTTACTTGAGAAGGTGACTGATGGCAAAGGGGCCACTAAAAATAAAGGTTAAGCCCTGCCCCCTCCCATCCTTACCTGAGGCTTATGTCCCTAGAGGGTATAAGTATATGTCATAATGTATGAAAAGTATACAAAATGTGCTTAGTGTAACATAAAGCAGAGCCATAGTCTCTGGACATGTGGGCAACACAAAGAGTTTCTCCGCCCTGCAGAGCAAAAACAGAGAGAGAGAGACATGATATGAATCCAGAATCCCCATTTTGAAAGTAATACGTCCATGAATTAAACTCAATATTCATTTATTTAAAGGACTATTGATAATAAATTGGGAGGGGAAGATGGCTGCTGGTGGGTCTAGAGGGGAGGAGAGGTCGGGATCCTTTGGTAGGCTCTGCGCTCATTGGTCCATTTTAACTTCAATCCATAAAACCCTTTAACTCTGGGAACCCACCTCTAGCCCTGATTGGTCCAAGGAGGTGAGCCCTCACTTCCTGATTGGTCCGTGAGCGGAATCCACACTCGTATTAATCTACAGCCCTTCTACCATGCTTTCCTATAGGGAAGATAGAAAAAGTGAGCCCAATCAGAGCTCCAGAGCTCACTTGAAACTTGTCGGGCAAGCAATCTAAGTAGTGTACTCTGATGTTGTGCCAGAGACACCTGAAGGAGGATTGGAGCATCCTAGGAAGTGGAACATTTGAACTTGCGTTGTACTACAGGACTGTACAGTAGCTTTGTCGGCAAAGCAGAGACCAGGACTTTTAGCGGGAGATTTAAAGGTGCTCTGTTGCAACTTGCACCAGAGAGGTCTGGACGGTCCCATCCCCAGTGGAGAGTAGAAGAAAGCCCTGGTTAAGCCTTTAATGTGGTGCTCAGTGCCTAGCCAGCATGGATTCACCCCAATATGCCCCTTTTATAGCTCTGATGGTGTGTTTTGTGTTGTTCTGTGCTGTGCGTGCTGGCTCTGGCCCGAATAAAACTTCTTTATTGAATTGCTTTCCCCTGTCTGGTGCCTTGAACCCTGGGTTAAGTTCTAGTCTAACTTGACAGTTACACATTCCAGTCCAGATGTCTTTTCAAATTCCTGCATGGGGCCTTTTTGCATGCAGGTCTATTCCACGTGTAATGATCAATTTTCACTAAAAATGTCTCAAACTTGTCTGTGCTGTCTGTCACATACTATATTTCTATTACCCACTTGCCTTGCCTTTCTACCTGTTACTAGAGGGGTTTGAGCTCCAGCTTCTGCATAACAATGTAACTTTACTTTCTGCCTTAATTGGTATGTAAGAATCTACCACCCACTGACCAACAGACATGATAGACAGGTGCACACTGACACATTAGCAGACTATAACAAATATAAAGTTTGGTTCCATTGCAAACTCAGTGGATGATTGCATCCCTTGTCAAGATATAATTTTGCACCTAGAGGGACACTACAGTGGTTACCTCTGGACTATGTATGGAGAAAATGGCACACTCTCATTGTGTATACTTGCAAAACAGTTATTAGTCAATTTGAATACTTGTTGTCAGGGTAGCAACCGCCCTGTCTCCGAGGCCAGGAGTTGAAGCTGACTACAGTTTCAATAACCGAAAATTTCGTTTTTTGGAGCTGCAGCAGCGTCACTGGGACCTAGGCAGCCAAAGAAATCATTCTTCAGAATGATTTCATGACTGCAACCTCGATACTTACCCTGCTGTGTGTAACCCCGCCCCCTCCCCAATGCTGAAAAGTCTGCTGGGGGATAAACACAGATCGCCCAGCAAACTGCAGCACTGCCTCCCTCACGCCCTCCCTCCGAGTCCTGCAGCTGGCACCCTGAACGAGGCCTAAGAGTAGCAGGGAGGCAATCCATGCAGCCCAAAATACACAAATGACTGGACTGGAATATAATAAAGTTGATGTCCTGGGATCAATCTATTAATAGGTATTTCATTAACATCACTTATTCAGAATGGCGCTTATTGTAGCATAGCCTAAAGGAAAACAAAATTCTATTTCCTGTCATTATTATAGGCTCTTTGCCAGTGTATGGTGTCACTAATTTGTTCTCAGGCCATGGTTCATTACATTAATCACTGCATCCTTGTAATTGTGAATTGAATCGCTATATCCATATGGTCAAATCTCTGTAATGCATGGAAGGAGAAGAGTTGGCTCCCTGGTTAAATATACAAATGTAAGCAATTAAGCATTTATCTGCTGAAAAAGTATAACTAGAATGTAATATAACATAAAAACGTATTACATTTTTTTTTAAATGTTTCATTGAATACGTTGAAATTGTAAAGTATTTTAATTTGAAAAACAACATTAATGAACACCTTGCTGCACCTCAACATTTTTTCTGGTGAATTACTATATCATGTAAAATACGTAGCAAATAGCTCCAAGTTTTGAGTAAAAAATACAGAATTTAAGGGCATTGAGTCTACTTCCAATAAGAAATGTTTGGTTAGGATAGTTTGCAAGGAATTAATAAATTGTCACATTAGAACACGAGAGCACCACAAAACTAGTTGGTGTTTGGACAAAAATGTTTAGATTTTAAAAGCCAAATTTACAATAATTATTAGTAATAATAGTATTAATTACAGTAGTTTTGATTCAATTTGTTAACTGAAGAAGTTGTTCAACAGGTAAATAATGATAGTAAAAAGCAGTAGGCCGAAAGACGAAACAGCAGTAAAGCAATAAATATTCTGTACTTCCTTTAAGTTATATTAAAAAGTAAATTATTTGGCAAAAAACAGGATTAGTATTGTTTCAACTAAACTACGTTTTATTCTCTGTATAAATGGAAAAAAATGTGTAAAGGTATTGACGCAGAGATCTCGGCAAGCGCATGCAAAATGTTTGTCTGTGTCTGCTCCAAATGTAAGAAACTCATTAAATAAGTACAGTAACTTAAATTTGATGAAGATCGCCACCAGTTAGAGAAACGTTTAACTTTTGTCTCTCAGAATATGGGGAAATAGATCACACATCGACGAAGAATATTATACACCTCACGACACATCACTAACGAATATACCTGAGGCAGAAGAGGCAAAAAATTACTTAGATAAATTGATGCTTGCAGATGTAATTCCAAGCTGCCTTTTTAACCATTAAATTTGCGTAATGATATATATATTTTTTTAAATGTGTGCATCAAAATAGTTGTTGAAGTCGCTTTAGGGCTAAATGAAGATCTAGATGTTATGTCTCTTTATTAACTCCCTCTTTATTGATTCCCTGTTGGTTGATTATATTCCCTCTGTAACAATTTACAACTGGTCACTGTCTCACATATTTCCTTGGAATGTCATGCCCTATTCACAATGTTTCCTCTCTTTCTTGAAATTTGTATTTCTAAATTTAGATATTTTGAGCAAATTTAATTTGGATTTTTTTCTTTATTAATTATTTAGGCCAATTTCACTATGCACTATTAGGTTTTTTATATTTTTATACTAATATTAATCACCTTATGTGTGGAATTATTCATGTATCCAATCTTTCACTATTTCTTAAATGTAATTCTCTGGTCATATTTGTTCATCTGTCATTTGTTCCCAGTCAGTAGTCAGTAGTCAGGTGGTAGCAGGTTCTCCTCTCGCATCCTCGCTTCCGGACTCTCCGACGGGTGACGTCACAATGTTGCTCCATGCAATAGGTACTTCCTCGATCTGAACAGCAGCAGGCAACGAATCTGCACAGCGACACTTGCAATGTTCACAGGATTCTGGGACCACCCAATGGTCCCGGCTCTCCCCCTCCCCCCCCCCCTGTCAGCGGCCCTGGAAACAGGGAACACCTCTATTGCATATCATTAGCTCTACCATCTTTAATACTAATGCAAGGGTCCGTTATTGCTAAAAACTGCACTTAACACTGCATTACCGAGTTTGAAGATACCCGTTAGCACTTAACAAGACTATAACACTTCGTTAAATCAATAACAAAGCTTTGTGGATCTGGAGAGTGAAAGTGCATAACAAACAATGTAGTAAACAACATTGCACTCTTACTGTACAGTATATAGAAGAGAATAGCTTGGCCATTAAATAATTTTTCCCATCTGTGTGAATATATTTGGCTAAACATTACTTAAGTTATAGTAAGATATTGTTTGACTGCAGAAGCTATACTTGATAGATTATCTTGATCCTTTAACAGACAGAACAGATGCCATACCTGGCCTGGTACATCTATTAGCTACTTTGTATTTCCTAGCATCTGGAACATTCCAATCTACAGTTGGCATAGTGGCTGGTATATCTGTATTTGCTGTTAGTACTGCAAATGCCTAGAAGGAGTCTTACTGCACGACACACTTTATTCGAGCAAATACCCGGTATGTACCTGGCAGATACCTGGAATGCGCCGCTCCTCACCTCTGACAAGCCCCGTTGCATTTGCCTTCCCAGCCTGGGTTCATGCCTGGCTGACGGGCGGCTGATCTGTTAAATGATAATGATTAGGATTTAATAGGCTGCAATGCTTCGCGTGTCTACCAGATGGCATAAATTCATGAATTGTAATGCAGTATATATATATGTACTGTGCAGTATTGCAGCCAGCGGGAATAAAATGCTTCAATCCCTGCCGGAAAATAACTCAATGCACTCGGGCAGAAAACAGTCACAAACCTCAATACACCCGGGTATACCCGAATTCGTGGGACTAGCCGAGCTCGAATAAAGTGTGTCGCCAGTGTAAATGCATTACTTAAATTAGTGTCAACATATTTCATTTATTCAAACACATAAACTACAGATTCAAAGAATGTTTTTTCCAACATTGCAGAATTTCCTAATGTTATAGGCGCCATTGACTGCACACACAGCATTAAGACGTTCTGCAGAAAAAGAGTATACGTTCCATTCAATTCAAGAGTATTCGATTCAATGAATACTCAGGTTGTATGCACAACTAAAATAAAGATCATAAACGTTGTAGAGAATTATCCTGGCTCATGCCATGATTCATATATTTTAATGAATTCTGGCTCTTATGAATTGCATGCCCTATTCCTGACAGATGGCTTTTAGGTAATATACCTCATATACCTTTCAGTTATTACAGTATTTTTAGAATGGTGTATGTACTCAATGTATCATATATACTGAATATCAATATTAAGTAAAGATGTTTATGAATGCATGAACATATTTAAGAACAAATAAAACCATAATTTAAAGAAATATAATAAGAAAAACATCATTCTGTTATAAATGTTATATATATTGTGGCAGGATGACCGTGGTTAGTGAGGAGGCAATACAGTTCTTCTAGTGAAATAATCTGCTGGTGGTTTTATTTGTCCATAAACATAACAAACCAATGGGTGCTCTGTCCCTTTAAGTAAAACAAAAACATAAACAAAAGCCTATCCCGTTAGGGAAGCTAACTAAACAAGGTTAAGCCTATCTACCCGGCTGGTTCGCTAAACTAGACCAGACCAACAATATTTGGTAATACCACTTGGCTCCTCACCTGGGAGCTTTATCCGATTCGGGACAGCATAAGACTGAGCAACCTGTGTCTGTCCGTCAGCTCTCCTCTGTCCTCTCTCAGTGTCTGAGAGCGACTGCTGCCAGAGAAGTATTTCCTCTTCCCCTTTTTAAAGCAGATGAGCTCACTTAATTAGGATCACCTGTGGACTGCCTAACCAGAGCAGTTAACTCATCGCATACTGGAAAGCAGGGATAATGCAGCCTCCTACTAACATATACAGAGTCTATGACTGTCACCATGCAGAGATAAAATGGTAAAAATGGTTATTTGAGTGTCATACTTACCTGTACTATACTTACTATACCTGTAATTACCTTGCTAAAGTACAGTACCTTACTACATTCCAGTGGCACTCCCATTACGCTGTAAAAGAGCGGTCAACACACTTGCAATACTGTCAATATAGATGTTGCATCTTTGTACAGTGAGTATGTCATTCCAGAAACTCCTTATTCCTTGTATTAATTCCTCCTTTTTGGACGGTTTCACAACCTTTCGTATATGATCCTTCATCGCATGCCACACCAATTCTTTAGGTTCAAATATGGTGATCTGGAATTGGAGGGGGAAAAAAGGCGAATTAGTTAATGAAAGAGAAACAGTTTAAAACAATGAGAAACAGTTGATGTACAGTACACTGGAGAACTTACTCCGGTGGCATCTTAACCCAGTTGATACCGCTCGCAAGAATATAGAAAATAGAGGTGGTATGTTTAGGGTCATTGTCCTGGAAGAAACAGTGACCACCAGATGGGAAATCAAGCCTAATGTATTCAACAATACGGGTGACAATTTGCTCTTGGACAAATACTTTATCCATGATTCCTGGAACAGAAGAAACATTTAACATTAGTGTACAAAATACACTACAGTTGTACAGTGCATAAGGCTGCAGCATGTGACTATGTGCATTATTTTACCCTCAAACATGATCATGCATCCTGGTCCACGTCTAGAGATCACACCCCCACACATGGATCTTTAGTGGGTGCTTGGGCCGTGGCTTCAGAGATAGTCGTCCTTTTATGTAGAATGCAAAAATGGCAAATCTCTTAAGAGCTACAGTTGTCTCGTCAGAAAATATGACATCCTGAAAAGTCTCGCCACTATTGATCCATGCCCGTGCTTGGTCCACTCTTTTTACCTTGTTGGTATCCCTTATCATTTGATACGCTCTGTAGTGAGAAGGAAGAATTTTAAAGATACAGTAAAACCACACTTTTACCTACTGTACAGTACTAAATACAGCACAGCACCGCACTCTGCATACATTACAGTATTATTGCAATATACTGAACTTTATTACTACTGTTTACTGTACTATGAAGTATTCGCGGGGGTATTACTACTGTATACTGTACTTTATTTAGTACTATACGCAATATACAGAGCTCATCATTATCCTCACTGATTTCATCCACCAGATGCTTTGTCGTCCTACAGTGTAAAGGAAAAGAGAACACTTTGTTATAGTAGGCCCAAAATTAAGTCAATACAAATACATGACATACAGTACTGTATACAGTATTCTACAAAAATGCTAGGAAAAAAGTAAACACTCAAATGCATTTTGATATGCAAGACGTTTTTAGAGTAATACAGTACAAGTTTTTTGCTCTAAAATAATTGCAAGGAAACAAGTAAACACACAAATGCATTTTGATAGGCAAGAAGCTTATACCAGTAATACAGTAATTACATACAGTAATAAAAACAAAAATAATTACTCTATTGTGACTGTTGGACTCCGCTTTACACTTTTCGTCTTACCATGGGCATGATAACTGACAGTGCTTTTTGCTAAAATGAAGCTCAAAGAACGTAACCAGCGTTGGATCTGTAAAATTCTGTGTCATTTCTTGTACTGTACATATCTTGTATTCTCATGCTGAGATCCTTTGAAACAAGTTTCCTCTGCATCGCTGTTTAAGAAAATAAATCAAGCACAGAGGACTGTATATTCGATATGTATTCGATGTATATTGAATGTGCATTGAATCAACAGAAGTAATGGTGTATTTATACAATGTGATGGACCTCGTTCGACAGGTTAAGCACTGTACGCCCACTTTTAACACTTGCAGCTCGTGTCCATGTCTGCCAAAAAATTCAAATCGGGACACAGTGATTGAAAGGTGACCCAAATTACATAGCCTCCCTCACGCTGATCTCTATCTTAACGAGCTCTTGTACAGACACTGTATTGTGCATTCTTCCATCTGCATCCATGGATCAACCCTGATTCTATGGACACAGGAACCTGCTTTCTTCTGCTGTGCCGGCCACGAGAAAGCGAAAGGCGGAAGCTGTTTCCAAGCCAAAGCCAAATGAGAATAAAGAAAACGTTCCGAAGGCTCCCAAGGCAAAGAACCCTTGCCCTTATTATGTGAGGAAGAAAATGGCTAAAATCACCTTCGATCAAACTGTTTGGCCGGGCACCAGAAGTGCCCCCGCACCCACCAAAGCGGATGTCCCGGACTTTTCACTGCCGTCGCCCACCACCACCGATTCCAAAACATTTGCTGGCTCTGATCCTTTATCCACTGATGCTCGTCTGGAAACCCCCAGCTCACCTGCTCCAGCACCCATCCACGCTGATGCTCGCCCGGAAACCCCCTGCTCACCTGCTCCAGCACCCATCGACGCCGATGCTCGACCAGAAACCCCCAGCTCACCTGCTCCAGCACCCAGCCATGACGATATTCACCCTGAAGCCCCCAGCTCACCTGCTCCAGCCAGCTCACCTCCTCCAGCACCCAGCCATGCAGATGTGTGTCCGGGTGACACCAGCACTCCTTGCACCGGATCCAGCTTGATCGCCCGCATGCTGAATGTTTTCAGTTGTGTCGAAATCACTGACAACTCCACAGAGCAATGCAGGGACCAAATGGAGGCCAATATTGATCTTCTTTTGGAGACAATGATGAATATGGATAGGTGCATGGGTGGCATGGGTGTTCATCTGGATAAGGTTGAGAGGAACCTTGCGGGCTCTATTCTTTGCTTGGAGTCCCTGCTCCTGTATGTCTTACGCAAGAGCAGGAGGGTGGCCTGGAGGCGCCTTATTCTCCCATGTAGGAACCGCATACCCCCCCATGCACCCTCTCAATTCCTGGATTTGACCTTCACACTTCCAACAGCAAGTACACCACGGGACACCCCAGGCTCACTTGACATACACACATGCACAGAATAAATATTTTACATTCGGAATAAGAAGCAACATTTTATTTTTGTATTATTCCTTTTTCCTTTATTATCCTGTACAAATACAACATTTAATTAGTTAGAAATACTTTTTGTTGTGTGTGCTCATATATTTAATCTTCTACAGTTAGAGGATTTGTGTATGGATAAGGAGCCTCAGAAAGGACTTCTTTCCCATGTACAGTATACAGAATGAACTCATAACGTTAATCTTCAAAATACAATTACACACACTTGAAGTACTGTATGGCAATAAAAGACTTTGAATTGCAATTAGATTTTTAAGACAACTCGCGATCGCCCACTTGAGTTTCTCGACGGTATTGCAGACAACGCTAAAATGCCATTTTCTGCACTCGATAAAAAAACACTAGTAAACGCATCTTAAAGCGGTAAAGTTTGAAGAAATCACACAGCATGGCCTGGGTATGCCCAGGTATACAACCTGTGAAATGTTCGAATAACAGCCGCTGCATCTGTGTGTGTGTGTGTATATATATATATATATATATATATATATATAAAAAGGAAAAAAGAGGAGAGAGCGCACGCCCATAGCGTATAAAAGTATTTAATGAGGGGGAGGGGGGAGAGAGGGGGGTAAAAAACGCACTTACAAAAATGCAATAAAATCAAGCATATGTGATATAAAATAATCACCACCATCCGGTTTTTCTCTAGACTCTTGGGGCAGTCCCAGGCTCCGTTGGTAAGGGAGCAACGTCACAGCAGATTCCCAGGGCTGGTAATACCATCCGGTTAGACTGCAGACTTTTGGGGCCGTCCCAGGCTCCGTTGGCAGTGGAGCAGAGTCCCAGCAAATTCACAAGGCAGGTGTGCTGTATAATAGTCCAAGAAAGAGGTCCCGTAGTAGTGGTGCCTATAGCATTCGCGCCTGGATCAATACGCTCCAGCGCTTCGTGTAGACTCCAATGTCTGTGCGTCTGACGTCACGACGCTCCCTGATGCGTTTCGTCAGTCACGGCTAACTTTCTCAAAGGGATAACATGAGAGGGGGAGGTCCGGTATTATATATACACAACCTCATGATGGTAA
Source organism: Ascaphus truei (assembly GCF_040206685.1). Classification (NCBI taxonomy): domain Eukaryota; kingdom Metazoa; phylum Chordata; class Amphibia; order Anura; family Ascaphidae; genus Ascaphus; species Ascaphus truei. Next base: position 326,887,402 of record NC_134483.1, read on the forward strand.
TTAAAAGAAGTAACCTCCCCTACTCAGCTGCAATAGTTTTTTGTGCTGCTACACACTTATACACACCCATTAACAGGTAATATATATAATATATATTATTTCCCTTCTCTCTTTCTATTTTTCACCCTGCATCCCCTCTTTTCTCTTCCCCCCTTTTTGCACTACTACCGGCGCAACTATGAGGATCTACTTGTGACAACTCACCTCTCAATGTACCACCAAACATGCACTGTACTATCAGCATCTGCGTAGCCTAACCCACTGAGCACACAGATATTGAGTGACTAATAAATGTGACCCTGGATTCGAATCCCCGACACGGCACATACATGAACACCCAGGTATTTTAAGTCTCTAAGTCTTTAATGAGTGGAATACAAACTCAGACACTTTTAAGACATCCCTGAAATTCGTATTTCCTATTGAACCATATGAACAAACAATTCTGATACCATATATTTTATCCCTAATTTTTATACATTTTTTAGCATATTTTTTTCATGTTTTATATAAAGCCATTAAGCATTTTATTTTTAATGAAGAGACGTATGAGGTGATTCATTCACCATACATGCACTCCGACAAATTTCCTCATTTATATCTTTTTACCACAAATCCCCTTAACTATTAAACCACCTACCAGCATAGTATAAAGCTATGTATATCTATATGAGGATTCGAATACAAGGCTTTAGTACAATGTAACTATGTCACAGCACCCATTTTTATGAACTTGTATAAAGAAGTATGCACTGTTTTATGAGCATTTTGTATTTTATATTTTTCTTGAGTGCTTAATTGCGCACCCACATGTGAAACAATAAAGCTCCAGGCAATCCTATATGAAGGAGTGACACCACATGTAAACAATTAACTGTTTGACTCATTTTACATAACTGTGTAAACTTTGCATCTTTATTGCATTTACCTCTTTTCCCCCATTTGCTCATTACAATCAATGTATAAAACAAACAAGACCACCAATTGATGTATAAGCTGTTTTAATATCATAATTATATGGAACACCAAGTGATTGTAATCAATCAATTAACCAGCTTCTTTGACCTATAAAAAGGGAAGATCCAGGGCATCCGGCAGGAACCTGACGAAGCATCATTGCGAAACGCGTAGTTCCCTGCCGGAGCCCATTACCTGAAGGACCCAGCCAGCCTGTTGACATCCGGTAAGCCCTCCCCTTCCGGTTCCCGCCATCGGACGCGGTCACGGGGGATACACCGGTCGGAGGAGCGCCATCGGACGATCAGGCTGTAGCTGGGCTATTGCCCAAGCTGTATCGTAAGTGTTTTTATTCTTTCTGCTGTATATGCTTAAATAAACTCACCTTAACCCACTCACCGGTTTCGACCCTTTTTTCTTTGAATCGGGCACCCGGGAGAGAAGCCACTTGCATACCACCTCCATAAGGAGGAGTAGGTAGTCACCCCTACACCAGAAAACTCCGTCTTACTTCATTTACCAGCACCGCATACCACCTCCAGCAGAAGGAGGAGGAAACCACTGCTTCTGGCAAACACTCAAGTATAACGATTACTGCCAAACAAACATCACCACTTTTGCCAGACAGCAGGCTGTTTTTTACTGCATAAGCAGCATTACTTTCCCTGTTTGGCAGCAGGCTGCACACAAGCGCGCCAATCACCCGCCCCCACAGTCCCTATATACATTTTTATCTTTGTATTTTCTATTCCCCATCCCTCACACCACCACCAACCACAGAAACCTTTTTTCCATTGAAGTATTTTTACTTAGACATCTGCATCCAAGCCCCAACTCAGTCTTTTAACAAAGTGTTTTAAAAGATTTTTTATCCAAATATTTTTTATTCATTTTTCATTTTTTATTAAACAACCACATTATATGACTGGTTAAATGTTTTGTATGGCTTGACACTAATCACGTGTCCCTCATTTTCTCTTTTCATCCTGTGAGCGAAAAACCCGTGCGCTGACCAATCCACCAATTCTACTCCTATAGCACTCGCGCCTGGATCAATACGCTCCAGCGCTTCGTGTAGACTCCAATGTCTGTGCGTCTGACGTCACGACGCTCCCTGACGCGTTTCGTCAGTCACGGCTAACTTTCTCAAAGGGATAACATGAGAGGGGGAGGTCCGGTATTATATATACACAACCTCATGATGGTAATTAAAAGAAGTAACCTCCCCTACTCAGCTGCAATAGTTTTTTGTGCTGCTACACACTTATACATACCCATTAACAGGTAATACAGATAATTAACCCTAAAAGAATTGGAGGAGATAGTTGGAGTAAGAGCAAAATTAAAAACATACACTCTGAATACCAGTCTAAATACCAATTCATTTTAAATGAATTGCACAATTTGTACAAAAATACTTATATCTGCCAATTCACTTATATAAAAACCATCGATGTATACTATATGTATATAACCCATAGACTGGTTTAACATTGTACATAAAGGCAGAAAAGAACCGAGAAAATCCTAAAGGGATCATACCAAAATAAAAGTAAAAGTAAAAATAAAAGCATTCAGCCTGCATGTGCTTCAAGACCTGGTTGACCAATAGTATATAAATTTATATATGGGATATGTTATAATTATCCACAGGGTGCATCAGTTAATTAATACTTGAGCACACCTAGTATATAGAGAGGAATGACTCACATACAGGCTAATACTATACATATATATTTAATAGCTGAAAAACAAGAGATACATAACATCATATATATTATATAAATAAAATGCAATAGTGTGTACATATATAGACATACACAATCAAGTACAAATATTACCCTTAGCGGGTGTGTAGATAATTTAAAATTGAATATAGACAATATCTCATGTGATCTTATCAGGAAAAAACTGATCAGATTGGGGATATTTTGAACCATCAGTCTGGAGTCTGTATGCCACAAACAAGGCCAGGACCCGGAGAACTAATAAATTGTGAGAGCATATTTTAATTAATTGTATCGTTAAGTTATGTGAAAAAAGTATATTATATAAAATATATAAAGAGGTATGTATGTGAAAAAGACATATAGTGTATGTGAAAAAGGAAACTTTACCATTTGTCTCATTCGCCAATGTTTACTACCCGGGCCCTAAATGGCCAAACTAAATGTAGTGCCTTTTAAAGTGAATATTAATTTTAATTTTATTTTAATTTTATTTTAATTTATATGAAGGCTATACAATAATTGTAATAGTGTATGTGAGGATAAATACCTAATACCATCTATTAAACCCTAGGATGATCTTATTTCTAATTAAACCACATAAATGTGCAAATATAAATATTCATAAATACATCCATTATTCAGACGGGGGGAGAGGATGGAATGGGGAGGGGGGGGGTGTGAGGGGGTGGGGGGGGAAAAGGGGGGGGTGAATCTCTGGAGGAGATCCAGACAAGGGATGGACTGAGAAGCAGAGGAGAAGAACAGGAAGAGACATCCACGGAGTGACTAAACTAAAGTACTGACATCCAAACATTCGTTAAGTCCCCCCGGATTAAGGGTGCCCAATTGGTGAATCCAAAAGGTTTCCCGCCTACAGAGTGTCTTGAATCAGTCGCCTCCTAGAACACAAGGAGAGATGGTCTCTATTCCCATAATTTGCATAGTTTTGGGATTTTGTTGGTGAAATAATTTAAAGTGTCGAGAGACACTATGATTATTGAGACCCTTAATAACATTTCTCCTGTGTTCCAGGAAGCGAGTTCCCAATGTTCTCGTGGTGCGTCCAACGTATTTTAGACTGCACCCGCACTGTGTAAGGTACACAACATAAAATCTCAGACAAGTGATAGAGCTACTGATGGCATAGGTGATGCCCCTACTTAGAGAACAGACATGAGTATTATTCAAAAGATGCCTGCACGTAATGCATCGACTGCGGCCACAGGGATGGTTACCCAATGGTCCCTTATTTTTTGCAGTATCACAGATTGAGGAAGACTTAAGCCTAGTGGGAGCTAATATACTTTTTATACTTCTAGCCTTCCTGTATGTAACAGTAGCTCTATCCGGCAGGATAGGTCCTAGATGGGGATCACACTTGAGGACGGACCAATGATCGTTCAAAATTCTATTAATGGATTTGGATGACTGGTTATAGGTGGTAATAAACCTCACATTCGACCTATCCGTCCCTGTATGCATTGCTGGGATGTCATATCCTAAACGTTTTCCTTTTTGTTGTTTATTTTTTGATTTCTCAAGCAAAGTAGCTCTGGCAATGGAACTCACCTTGCTGAGAGAATCGGAAACCACGATGGGATCATATCCCTTAGAAAGAAACTTCTTCCCGAGTGTGACCGACTGGTTTTCGAAGTCAACATCCCTTGTGCAGTTCCTCCGTATTCTATGGAACTGCCCCAAGGGAATATTGTTGAGCCAGTGTTTGTGATGGTTGCTGGACGCATGGACGTAGCTGTTCACAGACACAGACTTGAAATGTGTGGTGGTGATAATATTCAAGTCTGTGTCTATGCTCAGGGCCAGATCCAGAAAGACAGTGGACAAGCTATTAATATCAAAAGTGAATTTAAGTCCAAACGAGTTGTTGCTGAAAGAGCTCAGGATGTCGAATAATTCCGACTCCTCTCCATCCCAAATTATAATAATGTCATCTATGAAACGGCCATAGTATACGAGACCCGCTCCAAGCAAGGTGTTCTGCCACACATGGGACTCTTCCCAATGCCCCATAAAGAGGTTGGCATAGCTAGGAGCGAATCTCGTACCCATGGCCGTTCCACAGATTTGTAAGTGAAAATCCTCTTCAAATAAAAAATAATTGTGCGTAAGGATGAAGTGAATACTTTCTAAAATAAATAACCTGTGTTTTTCCGGAAAAAGTGAATCCCTGTCAACCCAGTATTTTATTGCCTCTAAACCCTTGGTATGTTCAATGCAGGTGTATAATGATGAAACATCACATGTTGCTCATGGATAGGTGGATTTCCACCTAATATCAGAAATGGAGTCGATGACATGGAGCGTATCCCTAACATGGGACCTCAGTGCAGTGACGTAGGGGTGGAGAAAATAGTCAACATATTGGGATAGGGTCGATGTCATCGACTCCACGCCCGATACTATGGGTCTACCAGGGGGATTGGACAAGGATTTGTGCACTTTAGGAAGGTGATAAAAAATGGGAGTGCGTGGATGTGAACAAAATAAAAATTTAAATTCCCCTTTGGAAATAATACCATCACCCAGTGCAGAAGTAAGGAGCTCCTTCAGCAACAACTGGTATGAGTCCACTGGATCGGATTCCAACAAGGTATAGGAGGCCGAGTCATCCAGGAGTCTGCGTGCCTCAGTGAGATAGGCAGATAAGTCCTGAATGACTATACCCCCCCCCTTGTCGGCCTGTCTGATAACTATATCATGGTTGATTTTGAGCCCGCCCAATGCGCCCAGCTCACCTTTGGTTAAATTGGAATTGAATTTGATAGGTTTAGCACACATGGACTCAAAGTCACGTAAAACCAGACTATAGAACGTCTCCACAAAACCGCCCTTGGACTGGTAAGGGAAGAAGACTGATTTAGGCTTGAAAGGTGAATGCCTAATACTGCAATCCTCATCTAAGTCTCCCTCCACAAACCTGGTCGGATTGGTGGACCGCTCAAAATTGTCAAGAGATGCCTGTGATCCCGAAGGTGAATCCGAGTCCCTCAGCAATGAAGTGAGTGCATCAATGCATATTTCTTCCTGTGTATTAAAGACAATTGTTGGATCAGTACTTTTGATATTATTCTCCTGAATCTTAAAATGTCTATTCAATGTCATTTTTCTGACAAAACTGTTTAAATCAATAAACAATTGAAACAGATTCGGACCTGTATTGGGGGCAAAAGATAAGCCCCTCTCTAATAAGGACCTTTCACATTCAGTCAATACAGTGGATGAGAGGTTAAAAATGTTACTACTCTCTAACGGTGTAACTAGTCCTCCTCTGTTTTCCTTCTTCCTCTGGACAGCTCTGCCTGCCCTAACTCCTCTGCTCCTCTTTTTCCCTGGCCCGATGGCCTGTTCGGGGCCTCGCGGTCCCACAGGGGATAATGTTTGTCTGGATCTCTCCCTTTCGACCTCCCCTCCTGCCTTGGGGTCCCGTCTAAAAAATGGGCTGATCTATGAGCAGTGTGTGGTTCTTTGGACCTGGCCCCTTTGCTATTATCAGCTGTTATATTGTCTGTTTCCCGCACATGGGAGTTACCAAGGCTTGCCCCAGTGTCCCCTGTGGGAGACCCAGCCTATGTTTAAAAGCTCTGTTTAAAGCAGCATGCATTGGCTTAAGGGTTGTTCGTGTAATGTGAGCTTGAGACAAAAGGTGGCACTGTGTGCTCATTTGCATGTCATTTCCTAGAATCCCTTGCTGCAGTGGAAGTGCTGTGTGCTGGGTGATAATGTGACCCGGACGTGATGTCAATACACACCAAGCACAGTCCCAGACTCCGCTGTGGGTGGGATCGTGGCTGTAGCACTCAGATCACTCTCTCCAACCCACAGCCAGTCAAAAGGGTGATTCTGTATTGAATCTCATGACACACGGTAATGCAGTAATGAGCCAGGTTACTGTGGGATACTGGTGCTTGGGCAGAGCCAATACCTTTTTCCGTATTGGAGGAATATGTAAGTTACTGGTCTGCAGAGTCTCAACCTGTTTGAGTGCGTTTTGCAAGTCTCTTCTCAGGGAATTTATCTGCGCACTTTGCTTTCTCTGAGTCTGTATCAGTGTCTCCTTCATATTCTGGAGCTCTGTAATTTTTGTCGTCAAGGTTGCCGCTGCGTCTGTTTTCTCCTTGGTGTACTGACTCAAGGGAATGGAACAGTCTCTCTGTCTCTCCAGCTCTGGCTCCAGTTTCTGAGCCTTCTCACGCTCCCTCTCATACAGAGTCACCTGGTATCGAAGCTCCGCCTCCAATGATGCTCTGAAGACATGCAGCGTGGCCTTTAGCTCCTCATACTGCTCTGTGGGAACGTACTGGGTATTCAGACATTCCTGCAGCGCTTGTACCTCTTTAGCAGCCTGCAGTTTTTCTTCCTGCAGCGTTTGCTGCTTCTCCTCAGCATACTGGAGGTGTGTACGCAGACCTTGCAGTTGGTTCTGCAGTCGGTGCTCTGCGTTCCTTGAAATGTCCAGCTCCTCAGTGAGACTGTGTAGTTCCTTTCTGGAAACTTCCAGGTCTGTGCGGCAGCTGTTGGTCTCATGATGTGAGGCATCCAGTGCTCTGCGGAGTGTCTGAAACTCTTTCTGAGATACGTCCACCTCTATCTGGACACTGTTGAACTCCTGTTGTGAGGCATTTAGCTCTATGCGAAGAGTGAGAACCTCTTGCTGGAAGACTGTCATCTGCTTCAGTGCCTCCTCATACTTCCGCTTTAGCGTAGCCACCATTATATCAGATTGGCTCTGCTTTTCATCCATGGCGGAAATAGTAGCATTTGCAGTATCTAGCTCAGTCTTGAGATCGTCCAATTCTGTCCTGGCTAAAGAGTAAATTGTGAGCACATCTTTTTGTAGCCTCACGTTATTTTTCTGTAGCTCTGTGTAACCATCTTCCTTTTGATTCAATTGTTCACGGAGTATATCACAGTCATGCCTGGCATTTTTCAGGGCATCTTCAGGGCTGGTCAAGGGATCGTCACTCACTGGTTCTGGCTCCACTTCCCTGGGATGGTTAGTTGAGGGTTCCTCACTGTTGGCACCGGACAGACACTTCTTTGGGGTACACGACTTCTGCCTTGGGCCCTCTGGATATTCGGTTAACCGCGGGACGAATTCTCCATTTTCTCTAGGCTGCAGGGCAACTCGATCCCCCTTTTCCTCCACAGGATCTGCGGACGTGTCTGTTCCTTCCACGGTAAGTGAAGAACCGCTTTTCTTTCTCTTTTTCCGCTTTTTTGTTTTGGATGACTCCGTCCCATCCGGAATACTGGGGTCTCATGCTTTAGCAGCTTTATTATATATGCAAGGCTTTTCTTGCAGTTGCTTTAGCTGACAGAAATATTGTGTGATCTGCTGCTCCCGCTCTTTCTCTTGTTGACCATATTCGTCATCATAGAGGGCGGTCTTTTTTGTTCGTGCCGAGTTCAGGCACCCCCACCATTCTTGGGGTGTTTTGTGGATGTGACTCGGTTCGGGTTCCCCGTAAGAGATGTCTTCCTCTTTATTGGACTGGAAGGGCCACTCTTCCGTGGGGTAGGGTTCATTACAGGAACGCTGCATCTTGTCCTCCATTTTTAGGCTATCAGGTGTAATTTTCTTCCTGACCCCAGGAGGCGCAATTGCAGCTGTTGTCACTGTATTTGCTAGAACCCCCAATTGTAGTAGTCCTACAGGTGGGCATATTTTGCTTGTAGAGGTCATAGCTCTCACAGGCATCTCTGTAGATTTTTCCTTTCCTGGATAAGTTCCACAATATCAGCAGTGCTGTGCACGCATTTTATCTCATCAGGTATACAGGATGTGCAGGATGTGCAGTTGCTAGGTAAAAACGTATATTTGCTTTACACCATTTACATTCTAGGTGTAATCTCTCATTAGGTATGCTGGATGTGTAGTTGCTAGGTAAAAACTTATGTTTGCTTTACACCATTTACTTGCTAGATGCCTTCCCTCCGCTTCAGCAACAGAATTTGGTTTTCTACTTGAGTTCAGTAATTTTCAGTCTCATCTTTGGGTATTATGGCATTCACACTTCACACTTTGGGTGTCTGTTTTGCTCCCAAGATATATAAGCAGACTTTTTTTACTTGCAGAAAAAAAAACATTCTTTGCAGTGGAATATTTCTTTCACTCCCGGCAGGGTGACTCAACACTCAGCAATTGGCTTTGGAAATACCTTTTACACAGTTCAGCAATCCCTTTTTCCCCTGTAGGGCAATTTTACACTCAGCATTTGTTTACTAAAAATTCCCCTGCTTCAGCACAGTCTTACATCAATTTTCACACTTTTCTGCATATACCCCATTCACAGCTGGTAGTCCTATGCGGTGTGGCAACCTTTATTTGCAAAATCAGTACCGCTCATGGGTCACCATCTGTATTCACTGCTTCAGCGAAACTTTTGAAAACAACAAACACCTATCCCTTTTAAGGGCTGACTCACTTCTTGAACCCTGACTATGGCTGGAAGGCAAAATCCCTATTTCAATTACCATATTACACTTTGTGATTGGCAAATAAGGTTTAGCTGCTTCAGCAGTCTCTCTCCTCTTGGGATTGGGGAAAAGAGTCCATCTGTGGTTTTGTAGGTTTCAGTGCAGTGGTGTGTATCACTTTAACTCTGGTCTTTGCTGCCTGAGAGTTTTTTTTTTTTTTTAAGTTGCTCAGACTGTTTGTAGGCAAAAAGCATTAAAAAAAATTCACAGAAAAAATCTCCGGTCCTTTCTAACTTCAAAGACGACCTCTCATCCCACTTTTGACACCATATGTAGACGGACGCTCACAGAGGTACACAATTGGAGACTTTTGTAAGGTGAAATTATAGCAAGGCTTTATTTTGCCTTTTTCTTAACATCAGGAAACCATCCAAACAAGGGGGAAACAAAGCTTCTATTCACTTGGGAGTGGTTCTAGTGAAATACTATGCAATTCACAACTCCCTTAGTTAAGCATGTCTCCCAGCCCCAAACACATAGCATGAAATGAACAGATATAAAAAGTCTTGTTAATAAAAGTCTTATCTGTTAGCTGGCTGCTGTAGGGGAAGCTTCTCTGCTCTCCTGGAACCGCACCCGTGTGTGCACAGAAAATGTCCGCATCCAGGTTTAGAAGTCTTATTTGTCAGATACAGAGATCTGTGTTCTCTTGGTCAGTCACTCCTGGGAGACTCAAGAACCTCTGCTCTGTCTCCAAAGTTCAGCTCACACGTGAGCTAAGGAGTCTCACTTTCTGTCTCAAAAGACAGGCTTTTGTAAGCAATCTAATCAGGCAGGTGGTGTCTGTTAATTGACTACCAGCAGTTAACCACCACACTGCTGGATTAGAGGCACCTTACCTGAACAGGGATAAGTCCCCTGTTACAGTAGGCAACAACTGCGATATAGGAGGGGGTGATGAGGCAATATATTATTGCAATCTAATAGTATAGTATGTCACTCACACGGGCTGATGTGAGTGTTCTCCTATCACGGTATCTTGATATCTCCCGTATCAAATATATGAGCAGGACTTCAGATATATATTATTTTTTTTAACTTTCTTTTTATTGTTTTTTGCATACATACATAAAAAAATATCAACGACATTCTTAGGTAGACAAAAACTGTCTGGGACGTACAACAAAGAACAAACCACTTGATGGGGAGACAACAAGACAACACAACAACAAGACCAGGACTACAAAGGAGAGTGGGGAGGGAAGAATTGGGGGGGGTCAGACGAAGAGTGTCGATCCGTCCATTCTCGAACCGTGTCCACCAGCTGATTGCCACTTATGCGTTGTGGCGCTCATGTAACCACTTGAGCGGTATTGCTCCCGTATTAACGGCACTACAAGGGGGAGCCCACCATCTGGTCAGCCCGTCTCGTCCTAACCCAGGCTGCCCGTCAAAGGAGAACTCACTTGAATCAATCACAGCTAAATTGTGGCATCATTCACCCCCTGAATATCTGTCTGGGCCAGCCATGGCAGCCAGACTTTTTGGAATTTATCGCAGGTGTCATTAACTAAACTCGTTAACTTTTCCATCTGGCATACGAACCAAATTCTGTTTCTGATCTTTGCTATTGATGGAATTGCGTTCTGGTTCCATAATGCTGCGGTCTCGCACCTCATAGCTGTTGCAAAGTGTGCTTTTAATTTGTTCCCCGTGCCTGATACTTCATTTGTGGGTTTGCTTAGCAAGAACAGCCACGGGTCAAGCTGAATTTGGAGGCCCAAGATCCTCTGTAGCCAATCTCTGATCTGGATCCAAACAGGTACTATTTTCGGGCAAGACCACAGCATGTGCACCAGATCTCCCTGTTCCCCGCACTGCCTAGGGCAGAGCGGGGAAGAGCCCGATACAAATTTAGTCAATCTAACTGGGGTGAGATACCATCTTAACATAACCTTATATGAGTTCTCCTTTAATGTTGTGCAGATGGAGCTACTGGCTGCGGCCTTGAATATTGCTGTCCAGTCCTCGTCCTCTAAAGTGCCCTGTAAATCTGTTTCCCATTGGGTCATAAATCTGGGTCTGTTTGTGTCGTCTTTGTCAGCACCGACCACATCTCTGTACAGAGTAGAAATCAGTCCCCGCGTGTCTGTACCTCTCACGCAGAGCCTTTCAAAATTCGTTAACGGTGGTCTCACCGGGTGTGTATTATAAAATGCCCGAACCTGGAGGTACCTAATAAATTCTGTGTTAGGGATGTCCGTTTCTGACTTTAATAGCTCAAACGATTTAATGGTGTTACTACCCTCCAGGTCCTTCAATCTTCTAATCCCTAATTTGCGCCACAGCGGAAAACTCTTACCTGCTAGCCCCGGAGCAAAGTCTGGGTTGCCGTACAAAGGAGCCATTAGTGTGTGTTTGGAGGTTAGCGAGCGATTACTTTTAGCCGCATCCCAGACCGAAATCGAGTTGAGCACAGAGGTTAGGGGCTTCTTTATGTCCGTTACCCGTGTCCTCGGGTACCAGATTAGGTCCCTGAGCTCCAGTGGGGCACACGCCTCCCTCTCTAGTGCCACCCACCTCAGAAGCTCCAGGTCACCATGCCATTGCGTGATTTGGCACAATTGCGCCGCTTTGTAATAGGACAGAATGTTCTGGACAGCCAGACCCCCACTTCCTTAGGTTTCTGCATCATTTTGGCGTTTATCCGTGGTTGTTTACCCTTCCAAATAAATTTTGAGATCGATTTTTGTAGCCCTGCAATATCCGATCGTACAACGGGTATCGGGAGAGTTTGAAACAGGTATAAAATCCGGGGGAGGATGTTCATCTTGACACTATAGATCCTACCCATCCATGAAATACCATATGCTGCCCATTCTTGCAGTTCCTTCTTTAGAATCTTCAATAGACTGGGGTAATTTGCTTGATATAAGGAGCCTATCTTTTTTGTGATATGCACCCCTAGGTATTTTATAGATGTGGGTCGCCACTTAAACTCAAAGTTGAGTTCAATCAGCTTCTCCATCTCCCGGGTAATGTTCAGACTAAGTGCTTCTGATTTTCTCTGATTTATTTTGAACCCCGAGATCCGGGCAAATCGCTCTAGAAGCTCGAACAGGTTAGGTAGCGAGGTGAGCGGCTTAGTGAGTGTCAGAATAATATCATCTGCGTACAATGCCACTTTGTGTTCTTGCGAGTGGATTTGTACTCCAGCGATGTCAGGGTTACTGCGGATTTGGGCTGCTAGTGGTTCGATACATAAGGCAAATAGCAAGGGCGATAACGGGCATCCTTGTCTCGTACCACTTTTAATTTGAAACAGCTCTGAGGGGAACCCCTGATGAATCACCCTCGCTGCCGGCGCACTGTAGAGCGCTTTTATTGCCCTTAGGAACTTATACCCAAACCCAAATGCCCCAAGCGTGGACTCCAAGTATGGCCCGTCTATCCTGTCGAAAGGCCTTCTCCGCGTCTAAGCTTAAAACTAAGCTCCGGACCCTGTTGGCTTCCACAAAATCGATTATATCTACAATCCATCTAGTATTGTCGGCCGCTTGTCTATCTCTGACAAAGCCAACCTGATCCGGATGGATGAGCCTCGGCAGGAGGACGCTTAAACGATTGGCCAGTAATTTGGAATAAATGTTGACGTCTGTGTTAATCAATGATATCGGCCTATAACTTTGGCAATTTGTGGGATCTTTGTCCCCTTTATGGATCAAGGAAATCGACGCCTAGAGCATCTGCTCAGCGAAGGGCTCTCCAGCTAGTACTCCGTTAAATAATCGGAGCATATGTGGGGCAAGTACTCCTATGAATTTTCTATAGTAAAGATTAGAGGATTTTAGATTTTTGATCACTGCTGCCAACTCTTCCCGTGAGAAATCGCTCTGTATCACTTCGCGCTCTAAGCTGCTCAGTTGTGGCAATGCTGCGTCTGCTAAGAATTACTGCAGTTTACTGCTTGTCTTAGCATTATGGACCACCTTCTCCCCATTGTATAACTGTGCATAAAACTTTTTTAACTCATCCACTATAATTTTGGGGTTGGAGGATATTTTCCCCTCCGCGGTCCTAATAGTGTGTATAGTGTGTAATTTGGTTTCCTATTTTGGAGTCTGGTGGCTAACATAGTGTCCGGTTTATTAGATTTCTCAAATAACCTCCTCTGCGTCCAACTCAAATCCTTCTCGGCCCTTGATGAGAGGAGGAGGTTAAGCTCAATCCTTACATCCTTCAACTCCTTTAGTGTATCCCCTCTACCTGATCGGCTATGTAGTGTAGAGAGCTCGTGTAACCTCTGATAAAGTTGAGTCAATTTGGCCTCCCTTTGTTTTTTCTTTCTGGCTGCTATGCCTATCCATACCCCTCTCATCGTGGCCTTGTGAGCCTCTCACAGTGTTGTGTGGGACTCCACACTGCCGAGGTTGGTCTGGAAATACCGCGAAATTTCCTCCTTAACCGTCTTTTCAATATCTGGTATTTTGATCAAAGACTCGTTGACTTTCCAGTTTGCTCCCGAGCTAGCAGGCCCAATTTGCACGCATCTTAGCTCTATTGACGCGTGATCCGACCATTTAATGTCATGTATATTGGTGTCAGAAATCTGTGGGACCATTCTATTTGTGACAAAAAAGTGGTCAATCCTGCTGTAACTGTCATGGGGATGAGAGTAAAATGTGTAACTACGCTCCCCTTGGTGCTGTTCCCTCCAAATGTCTACTAGGCACCCCTGTCTCAGTCCTTTCAACAGAGGACCATTACCTTCCCTCCTGGATTTCTGTCGTAGTGGGGATCTATCCACCCGTGGGTCTATGACTGTATTAAAGTCCCCTGCCAGGATTACATTCCCTTCCACCCACCGTTGGAGTATCTGGAAAAATTCATCGAAGAACTGAGACTCATTTTCGCTGGGTGCGTAAACGCATGCTAGTGTCGTTCTACTTTGCTGCAGGAGGCCTACCAGAATAAGATATCTCCCCTTTGTGTCACGCTTCACTCTCTCTACTTGGAAGGGGGATTTATTATGGAATAGAATAGCTACTCCCTTCTTCTTTTCCTTGGCCGAGGACTGGAACACTTGCCTATAGTGCTTGTCTAAATAACTTGGGCTACTATGGGTGCTAAAATGAGTCTCTTGGAGGAAGACTACATCTGCTCTTCTTTGTCTAAATTAGGAGAAGGCAACCTTTTGCTATTTTGGGCTATTAAACCCCTTAATGTTCTGGGATAGAAATGTTACAGCCATGTAATAGTGTTATTTGGGTGGAGATGTCTATAGTGGAACCAGCGCCTACCTAGGTGTAATGTACCATGGTGGCCTCTTCTTCTACGTTGTTGGCTTCTGCTGACTTTCCTTCTTTCGCCGAGGGGGACTGGGATAGGGGAGGGAGAGAACATAAGGAAAAAACAAAGAAAACAGACATGAACATATAGAACCGTGTTGGTCTCTAGGGACCTCGGGTTCGACGCCCGGGGGAGACTCTCCCCTTCTGGACCCTCCACCCTCCCAGTCCAGATCCATGGCCCCCTTCTCCGGCCATGTGTTCCCGGGACTTTGACGGGAATGCAAGCTAAGCCCACATCCCCGTCCCAGCAGCGCATGCCTACGGGCAGGTTGGCGAAGGCCCCACACCCGTCGACAGCTGCAACAGTTATTACCAAACTCTTTTATTTGTGTTATATTTTTCCTCCCCCCCCCCTGCAACTCTAGAATAGAAAACTCGGTCCCAACCTCCCAGTGACTGCACAACCCCTTACTCCTCCCTGATAGAGCTAACTTCTGCCTATTGATCTGGCTTAAACTCGGGCCCCTGTCCCAAGGTCTCCGCACCCCATAGTGTCCCCTGCCGCCACCCAGCTTGCGTCAACTCCTCAGTGCTGTATGCTAGTGGTGACCGTGCGCCTGGAGCTGCTCCCATGGCCATTATCCTCCTCCCCTGTGTCTATCTAATCCATTAGTATAGTGCTCTCCTGCTTTAATTTCGGGCCTTACACCCCTGAGTCGTTGTTCTGCTGGCTGGTAGGGAAGCTGCTTTCTCCCCCTCCTGCTCCGTCACCCCCCCCTCCTACCCCATTCCCCGCTAGCGCCTCCCCGGCAGCGGAGTTCGCGCACCCCCGCCGGCAAGTATCGCGTCACTGCCGGTGCTGTGTGCCTCCTGGGCTTCCGTCCCTGCTCCCACAATCTCAGGAGTGCGTCATGGCCTCACGAAACCCTATCGGGTGACGTCATCGAGATGGGCGAGGGAAGCTCATTTGGAGGCTGACCACCGGAGGAAGAGGGTGGAGCCAGAGGCGGGCCAAGTCAGTGGAGCAGTCTTTCGCGCCAAAACCATCGCCGCCATGGCGCCTTCCGCGCCGTTCCTGCTTCTTCTTCCCCAGGTAAGCCCTGAATTGCCATTTTGGGGGACTTTGCAGTTTTCCTTTTTGTGGAGTAACTTTAACCCCCGTGGTCTGATAGCCTCTGGGAGGGTCTGGCATCACCCGGCAACCCGAACATTGGGTTAGCTCTTGTCTAAAACTGAAACTGAACCGGAATAGGTTTGTAAAATAACTTTGGCAGCGCATAGCCACAACCTCGGCTCCCTGAATGTTTAGGAGCCCTTGGCGCTTTCTCCCGTCTTCTCCTTTCTTTTGTCCGGGGGGGAGGAGGACACGGTCACCCAGGTCGCTGCATGCGGCAGGCACGTCTCCGAGCTCTCCGGGTGGGCAGCATCTGCAGCCACCTTAATCCCCAGTTTCTTCAGGAAGGTGGTGCCTTCGGAGGGGTGCTTCAGCACATGGGAACGGCCATTTTTAATCACTACAAGGGCAAACGGGAAGGCCCACCGATATCTTATGTCTCTGTCACGTAGTTCCTTAGTGATATGCAGCACCGCTCTTCTGCGGGCTAGAGTGAGTGGGGATATGTCCTGAAAGACGGTCAGAGTGATCCCCTCAAAGGTTATGTGTGGTGTTGCCCTTGTGACTTTGCATACCTCTTCCTTGGTTTTAAAATGATGTAACCGGAGGATGATATCACGTGGGGGGTTAGTAGGTAGAGGACGAGACCGTAGAGCCCTGTGGCAGCGGTCCATTGTCAGCTCTGCTTTGGTTTTACCTGGCATAATGGAGGTCATCCACCGGCTCAGCAGGGCCTCGGGGTCCAGAATCTCCTCAGGGATCCCCCGGATACGCAGGTTGTTGCGCCGGTCCCTGTTCTCACTGTCTTCCTGCCGGTCCTCCAGATCTGCGATTTTCGATTCTAATGCCCCCAGTCGTTTGTTGGTCTCCTGGTGGCACCGAGAGCTGTCCTCCATACGCTCCTCCAGCTCATTTGTGCGGGTACCTATTTGTAGAATATCCCTCCTGAGCCCCTCTACATCCCCTCTGAAAAAAGTCTTTAAGTCCGTAAGGAGCCTAGCTATCTCCTTTTTAATAATCCTTGATTGCCCCGCGGATGCTCCTTCTGCCTCCTGGGCTTAGTCGGAGTCAGATATTGCAGAGTGTTCCGCTGCCCCAGCCTTGCTGGAGCCCGTGAAGTACGAGCGCACATCTGCCTTGCGCCAGTTCTTCTGCCGCGTTGCAGCCATGACCCCTCCGGTGGCTGAATCACGATCCGTGGGGTAGCTGGAGTCTTTGGAGAGTATTTGCCATCCGCTGAGTTTGGTATAAAACCGCTATATTTCACTTAATCTGCCGACGGGTGGTGGAGCTGTGAACTTACACCGCCATCACCATCCCCGTCGCGCAAGGTTTGGCCTTAGGGTCACCTGATGGTTGAGGTGAGAGGGAATAAGGAATAATATAAATACTGTATAACAAAATACTGTACTCACACGGGCCAGTGTGAGTACACACTGGTAGAAGTTTCTTTCTGCTTCTATTTTCTGTTTCTTGATCCTCTTTGCTGCTGATAAAATGTAAACTATGGGACACTAGGTCTATGGGGGGTAAAAACTTTATTAAAACGAACAGCAATAAACAAAATGTGGTGGCACAGATAAAAATTAAGGAATTGGGACAGTTTTTGCAGTTCACAGCAAGAGGCAAGAGGTGAAGTTGTAGCTCTCCATCCGGACGCGGAGCTTCTCCCTGTGTTTTATCATTCCCCCAGAAGCAAGCAGTTGCTTTTATTTTATCCCAATTCCTTAATTTTTATCTGTGCCACCACATTTTGTTTATTGCTGTTCGTTTTAATAAAGTTTTTACCCCCCATAGACCTAGTGTCCCATAGTTTACATTTTATCAGCAGCAAAGAGGATCAGAAAATAGAAGCAGAAAGAAACTTCTACCAGTGTGTACTCACACTGGCCCGTGTGAGTATTTTGTTATATTTATATTATTCCTTATTCCCTCTCACCTCAACCATCAGGTGACCCTAAGGTCAAACCTTTCTATTTATCTGCAATCATATTGCAAGACACTTACAGATAAAAAATATCTGAAGTCCTGCTCATACATTTGATACGGGAGATATCAAGATACCGTGATAGGAAAACACTCACATCAGCCCGTGTGAGTGACATACTACTATTAGATTGCAATAATATATTCCTATATCGCAGTTGTTGCCTACATACATTAATCTAATCACCTTTTCATTTTCATGAGAGGAAAATCACAGAGGAACTTCTCCAAAGAAGATTATTGAAGACACAGCGAGAAAAGAAGAACAGACCTACACCCAAAAGAAGATTCGGAAGCTAAAGAAACCTTGATGGGATAGATCTTACACAAGGCCGTGTAAGTTATTTACTCATTTTTTCCACCTTCAAACATAAACTACTGTATGCTCACCTCCCATTCACGGAGTCTATTACATATACTGATGTTCTAATAGAGGTGTTTTCACCAAATTGATCACTAGTCAAAGAAGACATACCACCTACTTACCCTCCCTCACATGTGCTCCCCCATTTTTCTTGTGTTCCATATATATATATATATATTGTGACGATGGGGAGGATTTGGCCCGGGATTAAAGGGGTTACACCCCAATTGGCCACCCCCTGACCTCACCAGGGAGACAAGGGGTTAACTGGGCTGAGGTCCAGAAATGTGATTTAACCCTTGTTATGACATGAAAATGTATATTCCCTTGTTCCCATGCTTTATTGTAACATCTGGTTTAATCAGTGTCTGCATCACACACACACTAGGATTCATCCGGGAGTACAGGGGTTAATAGTTCTTTAATGATTATAGCCCTTTGTGTAATTTTCCCGCCTTTTCAGGCACCATTTTGCAGGGTCCCATAGGCCGCCATTGGGGCTCCATGTGTTTCAATGGCGAATCTTGCTGTTTGGGTCCTGTTTCATGTGAAGACCAGCAGATGGCGTCCGAGTGGAGGAGCGGCGGTTTCCCATTGTAAGTCAATAGGCCCATTGACTTCAATGGAGAATCCTCGAAGGAGCTTTCCAGGAACGAGTTGGCTGCCGTCCAAACCGCAAAACCGCAAAGCGGATACTTTTTCAATAAGAGAGCTTTGATCACTTAGCAGTCAAGTTCAACGACAAGTGGCGTGGGAATAAACAGTTCTAGAGCACATAGAAATAAAATTCTTTTTGCCCCTAGTTCCTAGACCTCCCCCCACTCGACCACAACCGGGTCCCCAAATCCTGGACCCCCGATAAGGGTCGAACCGAGAAGAGCGGGCCGCGCCATAGGTTCCAATGGTGGCGGCAGAAACAGCTCAAGAAAATGGCTAAGTGTGAAGAGCTGAAATTTAGGAATCCATAGCTCCGGTTCCGGAGGGTCCAGAGGATCAGGGTTTGGGGTATCTGTAGTCACTGCTCCGGCATCGCTGCAGAACCATCCTTGACCCTCTTGGACCAACCCGACGGAGTATGGACCCCCTTGAATGTTCGGGACTTTTCCCATAGACTCCAATGGCGGCCAATCTCCATTGACCGGCTATGGCGGAAAACCCCCATTGACTTCAACGGCGGCGTCGCCCCGTTAAAAGTCTATGGCAGCGGATTCCCATAGCCGCCAACGGCGGCGGTTTGCCATTGAAAGTCTATGGCGGCGGAGCCCGTTGTTTTCAATGGGGATTTAGTGAAAAACCGTGATTTAATTTACAGCGGAGTTTTTTGTATTAAAATAGGAAACGGTTTAAAATGTATTTGTGTAACTCCGGTTCCGAAGGTCGTAGCAAGTCGCAAATTGGACCATAGGGTGTCCCAGTTCCGGCATTGAGAACTGGGAAGTTTGGACCCGCTGGACCCAACGGAACCGGATATTTTAATATGTTTGTATTTTATCTTTAATACTGTGTCCCAAGGTATGGATAAAAACCAGAGGAAATTCCCTTGGCCATCAGGTAGCAGATGGTCAGAGAAGCGTCCCAATGTCTACAATTTAAGTGCTGTTCAAAGGAATTTATCACCTACACTGTTTACAGGAGGGCGGAGATGACTCAAACCAGAGCAGGCTATAAGTGTCCCATTTCACACCTTACGACAAAGGGTTTCCTGCCAGATATTCCGTTTGGTAGACTAGCTGGCATTCCTGATGCAAATGTGGGATTACATAAATGAGACCCCAGAGTGCTAATGCGCATGTGCCAACTAGCAGGGGGGCATGGATCAAAATGTGTTCCCATGTTAGTGAGTGGCTAGAGGTAATTGAAAACCAATCACCTGTACTTAATGTTAAGGATAGGGTTACAAAAGGTATATAATCTGTGGTCAACCCTTTATCCTGTGTCTTTCTATACCATCTTAATTGCTGAGAGAAACGCTATGCAATGTCTTCATGCCAGAGGTCTTTCATGTCTTTGGTGTCTTGATGATTATGAAGATTGCTGTATGAACTGCCAGTCCAGATGTGACTGTTTCATCATTTCCATTTTAAGTAAGTGTCCATATTTTGCCTGTTATTTGTATATCTGTTGTGTTCACCTTTATCAAGGAATAAATTATATTTTATCATATCTAAGTCTCGTCCCAGTTCAACCCAGTTATATATATAGTATATTATATTAAATATATTTTGGTGTAAATTACAGCCTGCCATAAAGTCACCG
Organism: Ascaphus truei; assembly: GCF_040206685.1. Taxonomy (NCBI): domain Eukaryota; kingdom Metazoa; phylum Chordata; class Amphibia; order Anura; family Ascaphidae; genus Ascaphus; species Ascaphus truei. The sequence goes on from NC_134483.1 coordinate 326,907,538, forward strand.
TGGCATATATTTTAAACATTTGTTTTATACATCCTCTTTTTTAGTATGTGTACAAGTTAGCACATGGCATTTGATTGTTCGATTTGCCTTTGAATGTATTTTTTATAATAATATATTCTCCTTGCCTCTCTTATTTGTTTTTTTTTTGTGTTTGCGTTTAGTTTTGGGGGGTTTTTTTGTGATTTTTTTGTGAGTTGTTTGTCACTTGTCACTACTTACTATCACCCTTATCCCTGAAGACCCACTCTGAAGGGTTAAGTTCAAGTGTCCTATTGATCTAGCATAATTACCAGAGAGTATATACGGGAGTGTAGTGCTTCCATATTTCATTCCCTGATGAAGTTGGAAGGAAACAGGGAGCCTAGGATCTTTGAACCACTCCCTCCGTTATGGAGGATGAGCTTTGTGGGCCCACCACCGGAAGCGGATACGTGTCATCAGCTGTATGTACATTACATCATAATGTTTTTTATTATACACATATTATGCTTCACATGTGTAAGTTTGTTTTGAGGATATATCAACTTCAACTGTATTAACATGATGGTGTTTAAGTAACAAGGAAAAAGAAATGCAATTCTGCAACAAGAAAGTTGCACCATACGGTATGTATCAAAGAAAAAAATCCAATTGCTTTCAATGGAATGTTTTCCTTTTGTCAAGAATTGCACCAATTTTGCCTTGATACATATCCCACTACATGTCCACAAATGTATTTCTATTTGAATGTATCTCTAGGGGATGGATATAGTATAAGGTCCTGGATATTAACACCTTTAAATAATTTAAAAAAAAATGAAACGGAAATAAAAATATAACTATGCTCACAGGTCAACAAATGTGGAATATAATGCACATATAATATAAGGCTATCCTCATCCTCATCACTGTCCATGTCCTCCGTTGGCAGCAACATTACAATAAAAAATACAATCTAATGGCCTCTAACCCCTTAATCACCTTAGCAGATAGTAACCGCTATAGTAATTAAGGGGTTAACTCCCCTCCCCCACTACCCACACGGGAGGTCTAACCACCCTACCCGGGGCAACTACCCCCACCCTCCACCCCCGCTACCCATTGATTGGCACAGTGTTAAAGCATGCCAATATAATATGGGCATGCTTTGCCACTATGGCAATAAATGGGCAATCTAAAAAATAAACAACCACCAAAAACACAAAATTAAATCAAAACAATCACCAAAAGAAACACACCAAAAATAAACAACAATAAAAAATCAAACACCAAAAAAATACCAGAAATAATAAAAATCAAACACCAAAAACAAGCAGAATTAAAACAAGCACCCACAAAAAAACACAAGAATTAGAAAACAAAATACCAAAAATAAACAAGAATTAAAAAACTATCAACAAAAATAACACAAGAATGATACACACCAATCAACAAAAATCCATTTAAAAGAAGAAAAAAAACAAGCATTTGCCAAAAAATTCATGTGGGCATAGATAAAGACATTGGCAGTCAATGGGCAAGCAAAAAATTTAAAATTAAAAACACAATCAAAATACCAGAAAAATTATAATGACATACATTCAATGGTTTTTCTTACCTTTAGATGTCTTCACCCTCCGATTCCAGATGTATCAGGAAGCTTTCAATCTGCGACGCAATGATCCTCAACTTCAGGTAAGTTCTGTTCTTTTTTTCTTCTGTTCTCTTCTTTCTTCAGTCTTTCTTAAATCCCCCGGTCACATGACGTGGAGGATTAAACATGGTGGAAATACCGGCACCCCATACTGGGGCCTGTATTTTGGGAAGTAGGGGGTTCCCGAGGCTGAAATCAATGCGATTCAGCTCAGGAGACCCCATGCTCCCACACACTAGTATTAAAATTGAACTGTACGATCGCCTGCAAGAGCCATGAAGGGAGACGCAGCATCTCCTTGCAGCTCTTCCAGGCCTCAATTTCAACTATCAGTTGCCGATCGATAGGATTATAACGCGATAGCACTTAGAAAAAAAGCAAGTCGTTCGATTTTTTATCGAACTTTAAAAAACATGGATTTTTTTCTTAGAGAACACCGTTTTTACCAACATGTTTTATTGCACGATAAAACAATATAAAGTCAATTGGCAATGCACTGATTGTATCCCTGTTTAGTGAATTGGCCCCTAAGCCTCTTTTGGGAAGTGGTCATCAAAACAACATTATCATGCTTCTTTGCATAATGTTGTGTTGATCATGAATTGTTTCTGCATTACGCTTGGATTTTTTTTCACAGATATATTTTGCTATTTATGCAATGCGACAGCAGAGCTTTCTTTACACAGCATGCTACAAGTATTTACAATGGAGTAATCTCCAGATCTAACATCTCTAATCTTGGAGATATTTGTATGTGTATTTTTCCCCAGCACCTTTATGTATGAGTAAAAATGTTTGCCCTGAAGACATGATTGCAATAGAAGACTTAGAACTGTGTTTATCTTGTCTAATCTTTTCCCCATGCTCATACAGTATGCATCTGTGAAAATCCATCTTTTAGAACACCTTACATGTTTTAAATTTCCTTTTCTACAGTATTATTTAACATTTGAATAGTACTCATTAAATCAAGTGAAATTGTGTTTGATTTTCTGTAATATTGCTAAGTACAGATGAAAGGCTTGACTCATTACCATCATTTCTATGTGCTACGTCTAGTGGTTCCTTTAACATATTGATTGATGTCCTTGCCATTTCAGAGATTCCAGTTCAAGAATTGACATTTTCTATGCAAGATAGATGATTTGAAGATTTGTTTTCTGTACTCATCTGAAAAACATCTGAAATCTAAAATTACAAATATAACTATTAAAACACATGTATGTAAACATTATGCCCACCAATATATCTTATGACTTTTTAATTTATTTTTGGAGTTTAGAGCGGTCCTATTATGTAAATTAATGAATTGCAATTGTATGTTTCATTATTGAGATGTCTCTATACTCTGTAGTTCAACTACACACATTACACAAATGGTTTGTTTCATACAAAAATGTAAAAATTTACAGGGACAAATTATTTGAATGAAATGGTCTGTTAGGTATTATAGTGCTTGTTAGGTATTTTTAAAATGTTTTTAAAATAAAGATTGCAAAATTTCAAAAATGTATAATTAAATAGTCCAGTTGTGATAGTACAGAATAAATTAGTGCTTCAATAATAGGTGACACCTTTTTTATTTGGACTAACAATTTATATAATAGGACAAGAGTTCTCTCTCTTCCTCAGGACAAGCAATATTAATTTACAGCAAGTATAGAAAAAAAATTGAATGGTGCTCAAGTTGTGGATTTCTTACATGCATAAATAGCAGTATTAAATGTATAAACAAACTCCGGTGCTCTGGAATAGGGAAGCATGCTTTAAACTGGTTTCATTCCTACCTATCAGATAGATCCCAACATGTGTCTCTCAAGCTCTAACACAACCCCTTGATATCACCTGCTGTGTCCCGCAAGGCTCTGCTCTGTGGTCCCTACTCTTCTCAGCGTTCATCAATGATCTTCCCACAGCTTGTAAGGAAGCCTCAATACACATGTATGCAGATGACACATTCTTATATGTACACAACCCTAGCCTCTCTGTTTTTAAATACTGACAAGACTGTAACAATGGTATTTGGGACCAAGGCTACATTTCTAAAGCTTCCAATGAATGAGCTCCAGATCAGAACCAACTCTAATACTATCCTAGCCTCTGTTACTAGTTTCAAATATTTGGGCATATAGTTTGACTCCCATTTAAAAATTGCATTGCACATTGATATCCTGATATCCAAAACGTATGCCAAACTAGATGTACTATATAGGAAAAAATCCTCCCTAAGTCTTCTGTCAGAAAGTGCATCGCACAGCAGATGCTGATGCCAATGATAGAATATGGGGACATATGGCACAGCACCCCAAACTCACCTTGGCAAACTTGATAACCCTTACCAACTCAATATGCCGCTTTGTTCTCCAATGCAACTACAACACACATCACTGTGAAATTCTCAAAGAACTAGATTGGTCATCACTTGAGTGTAGGCGCAAAGTTCACCTCTCCTGTCTTGCATTCAAAAGCTTTCTGGGCAAGCTACCCGCCTATGTGAACAAGCTCCTGACCCCTACCACATGCAGCACTTATCATCTGAGATCAGACTCCAAAAGACTGTTCATGGTCCCACAGTTCACCAACGTATCCGGCCGTTCCTCCTTCTCCTACCGTGCACCCCACAACTGGAACAATCTACCGGAGACTCTCACAGCCGCCACCAGTCTAAGTTCTTTCGAAAGTAAAGCTGTCTCACATTATAATCTGGTCTGTAACTGTTACATACGCATATATAATATATATTATCTTTAACTGTGCTTGCAATGGCTCATACTGTATAGTACTATATTTGTCAGTAAGAGTGGAAGAATAAAATGCCTAGTGAGACAAGCCCAGTACTCACAATTGTGGCAAACCTTTCACAGTTTGTAAGACATTGTGCAGGACAATAAGAAAACATGCACAAAACCAGTACAATTTCATTTTCTTCTGAAGCTTTTTGTCCTTAATGAATCCCAAGTCAGTCCTGGGTGCGCTGATCCGAAGCAACGATAATCCAGAATGAAGAGGTAAAAAAACTGGAGCACAACAGTGCAAAAAAAAAGCAATCTCGAGGTGACCCGAATAAGAAAAATCTTTATTAAAGTCTCATGGACCAAGAGATAAAAGAAGAACGCCTCACCTACACGTTTCACGCTTTCCTCCCTTAGCCACTAAGGTAATGAAACTGTCTGCAATTTTTGTTTTAGTGCACTGGATTGATACCGGAGGCTGGCGGGGACCTGTGGTGATACCTAGATCTCTGGGGGGGGGAGGCAGTGGGCTCCAGGGTCTCCAGGGGTCCCCTCCAGGCTCCGGTATCAATCCTGTGCGGTAGAAATAAAAGAAAATGCTTTTATGCATCTTTAGCGCCAGACTTTAGCTGGCGTCAAAATATTGCAAGATTTTAAAGTTCGATATGCTTATCTGTTTAGTCAATAGCAAATGTTGGCAAAAAAAGTCATTTTGTCTTCTGGCACAACTTTTTGTGGTCAGAGTGTTCAAGGTCATTAAAAAGCCATTATAGAGTGATACTATAATAATAATTAATTAATAATAATGGTTTGTTTTTGTATAGCGCTGCTAGTTTTACGTAGCGCTTTACAGAGACATTTTGCAAACACAGTCCCTGCCCCGTAGAGCTTACAATCTATGTTTTTGGTACCTGAGGCACAAGGAGATAAAGTGACTTGCCCAAGGTCACAAGGAGCCAAAACTGGGAATTGAACAAGGTTTGCACTGCTTCGAAACACAGTGCCAGAGTCAGTGTCTTTACTCACTGAGCCGCTCCTTCTCCCACTGCAATGTTATCATTGTTTAGTGAGTGAGCCCCATAGAGTCATATGCAAACAATTATAAGCGCAAGTAAAAAGAAATAGTGATAAACATATAAATAATATATAACCCCAGTTGCATGCTGCCCCAGTTATGACTTTCCAAGGTTATCTTAAGGGGCTATGCGAGCATGGAACAGAGTTCAAATCGTCCTAGGGTTATGTGTAGGAATAAGCACAGCAAAAATACATATAGTGCAATAAAGTGAAAAACAAAACGGGAACTCCAGAACTATAATATACTTGATACTCACAAGTGTCGCAGCTATTTCAGCTTTATGAGAACAACCCTTCTCCATGAGTCTGTATGGGTGACATTTCTTCCAGGTTCACCTTTCTTGACTCTCTGATAAAGATAGGGTGGGATAAAGAAAACAATTTTGACAAACACTTCTCTCTTTCAGGGATCGGGTTTGATGAAGAAGGCTCAGCACTGCATGATAGTGATCAAAAAAGAATTTTATTGGAACAGCCCAAATATCCAATGTTTCGGTCCCCTGTGGGACCTTTCTCTGGATAGGACCTGCAAGGTCTAAGCAGGCTCAGCGCAGATAAGTGCAGCGAGGTGCAATGTGATGCTGAGCATGAGGAGCGCACCTTTTGGGGGCAGTTTAATATAAATTATGCTTTATCTGTATCAACTCAAATAGTATTTGTAATTAGCATCTCCATATCTATTTTTGTCATTCACATAAATGGAAGCATTTTCAAACCCTTTCCAAGATAATAATTCTTCCATAATCACGGTTTATTCATTTGACTTCACAATATAGATTTGTTAGCTTTGTATTCTCATGCTCAGGTCTGTTAGCAGTTTTAGTTTAATGGTGTAAGATACAGTACAGTATAATGAAAGAATGGCTTCAATCCTTATGCCTTAGATTCAGTTGGTGGGTAGTAGACAGATTTGTGGAGTCTAGAAGTCCACAGCAGATCAGAAAAATAAATGTGCGCATTGGCCTGAGATAACGTATAGATTTAATATCTGAAATATAAAAGACAATGATAGTAATATCATTATTTGCACCTTGAAAGTTAGAAGGTTGCCGTCTTTGAGTTATGATTATGTCATTTGGGACTCATGAGTTTGTCATCAAGAACTGCAATGCTTTCACATTTCTCATTCATTTATTTCATAGACGAGACAATAGTGCAAAATGAGAGAAGGTTGACATTGCCAACCCAACACCTCCACCCAAAATCTTAACATGGGGTGCTAAGCATCTCACTGGCTATCTGCTTTCCTAAATGACAACATGGAAAACTAATTTGCAATGACCTTACATGTCTGCTACTTTGAAATAAATGGTAATGTGACCCACAACCATGGTTGAGCCTGTACCATTTGACTCTTACCATGACTCCCAAGACATTCACCATTTACGTGAATGCCCTACCACCGATTATGATTGCAAAGTGTAGGCCCAAGGTTCCAAAGGAACAGCTTCTTCTGAAACTATTTTAACTTTCTTTTCTTCTTTACCATGTTACATGACAATAGCAACGATCAGCACATTATATTGTCTTCAAAAGAGTCAAGCTGCCAGAGTATGTGCCTAGCACAGGAGATGGACTTTCCTCAGGAGCCTAAAGTAAGGAGAATTTAGTCTGCCTTTGTTGTGCTACCTGCTTTCTCCACCAATTATGACAACTCGGCAATGTTTCAGCATCTTGGCTCTCACATTAAAGGCCGGAAGCATAAGAATCTGACATCAGGTTTGTTCTTAAAGGCATAAAACAAAATGCCTAGCTCCTCTTTGAGCACTAACTGCTGATCTTGCCCCTAACTATCCCAGATGGCTACCCCACTTACAGATGCAGCGACCATAATTTTACGAAATCACGCGGTTTATACCTCGGAATACCCATGTGATGGTGGGGAATTACTTCCAACCATATAACAGGACCTACTATGGTTCTTTCCCCTCATACAGAGGTAAAGGAAGGGTTCACAGTGTAGTGTAGGACCTGCATTTTTGGTTATACCTTGATGTTTGGTATGCAGGCTTACAACACTTTGGCCAAAGCGTTAAACTAAATAACCAAGTAATTATTATTATTATTGAAGTATTTAAACTTTATACTTATTACCATATATGTTTTGTCAATTGGATGTAGCATTGGGCACCCGTCTTTTGTTGTACACAAACTACACACCCACATAAACAACCACCCACCTCCCGCCAGCTGCTCCACGCGCCCATTGCTGTGCTTCTGAATATCCTCCATTGTTGATGGGAGTGCACTCCTGACGACGTCATGACGTCACCAATGCTGTCTTGAAATTGCAAAAGTAGGAGGTGTTGCTATGTCCCAGAGAGTGTCTAGGGAGTGGAGAAACAACCTTGAAGAAAACCACTGATGAAGGAGTCAGGATTCCTCCTCTGCTGACATCAGTATAAATGTAGCAACAAGTCTAATGCATCGGCAGGCACTGGGCTGGTAGAAGAGAGGGAGGCCTCACCCAGTACACAGATAAGACCCCATACAGAGTCCAGAATCCTATAAGTACAAAAATGAGAAGATAATAACAGAAAAAAAATTGTATACAAAGGCTGCTCACTAAGCCAACACCCAAAAGGGAGTGGGTGGAGCCATCATGCAGTGTAAAAAAGCACAGATTAAAATATACACAATAAAACATATGTTATTTAGCATGGTATGAAAAGAATAATGATATGTGCTGCATAGCAGCACAAAAATGTGAAAAATACACTTAGCAAAAGTAATGCTCATAAATAAAGAACTAGTCACATACAATAACCATACCAACGATGCAATACAGGACATCAACTGAATAGTATCCAAAACTATGTAATAATAAAGTAGATGGATATCAACAAATGAACACTAGGAAAATGGGACAAAAAACGAAAAACAAGCAAACAAACAAAAAACAAACAACAAGAAGTACAGGTGGGGAAGGGAGGGGGGTGTGGGGATAGGGAGGGAGGGGGAGGAAAATAAAAAAAGGGGGAGGGGGAAAAGGAGGCTGGTGGGATCCTGAACCAAAAAGAAAAAGTGTAAATTTGTTAAAAGCAGGTTAATTCAAAATCGTCATTAAGCCCGGTAGGTTTGAGGCTTTTCAATGTAAAGATCCAAAATGCCTCCCTTTGTAGGAGTAATTTATCAATGTCACCTCCTCTACACATAGGTGATAGATGTTCAATCCCCATGAATCTCATGGCAGAGACAATATGTCGGTCAAAATTCTCCTGTTCTGTCCCTAGAATGTTTTTTAACATGTAACCCTATAAATCTTTTTTATTTTTATACTACCAGGTGAGTTGTTTGGTGCCTTTTTGCCTTGATAGCTGTCCAACCAATCTACAGTTTTTTCATGATAGAAAATGTCCCCAACAATGATGGAATTGCATACCGAGCACCCTTTGCCCTTATAACATCCAGGTTTTTGTGACAAAAAATGCTCTATGGCATATTTTTGTTGATCTTTCATTTTAACCAGCGTGTCACCCAAATTTCTGCCTCTTGTAGGCTAGAATGGGGTTTTTTTTACATACAGTAGAGGCAACGTTTATTCTAACATTTGCCGTAAACTAGCCGGGTTACATTCTGGGTATGAGCTGGGTATGTGCTGGGTATGTTCTGGGCTAGTTTGAGGCACGTTTAAGGCATTTCTGCATTGACTAACGACCCATAGGATTAACACAGCAGGGATCCCTGGCAGTCCAATTCAGTTTGAATGGGACTGCCAGGGACCCCCGCTGTTAATCTGATAGGCCATTAATCAATGCAGAAATGCTGGGGCTAGTTTAAGGAAAGTTTAAGGCATGTATTCAGAATGTACCTGGGTGTTTCCTGGTTTTTTTGGGGAATTGCCACTGGTTTTTGTTCGAATAAGAGTTGCCTCTACTGTAGTGCACAATTAATAGGATCCGCTAGGAGGATTGGCCAATGTTGCAGTATGGAAGATTTGATCCATTGAGACAGTAGGTTAAACTCAAAAGGAAAGATGAAAAGTTGTTCAGTGTTACAGTCTTCCCTTTTCCCAGTATACGTTTCAGCTGGTGAGATACATTCTGTAAGAAGAGTATCATCATATCCCCGTCTGCTAAACCGTTCTTTCATTACTTATATAGCCTGTTTTGATTCATCTAGATCTTTTACTATATGTTTAGCTCTTAGAAATTGGGAAAATGGAAGATTCTTTATGACATGGCTTTTAGCGTGAAGTACCGTATTTTTATCAGTGGGTTTGCAAAATATATTTGTAACTCAACCATTTACATTCTTTCTTGTGGAAACATCAAAAAAAGTAATGTTTGTGCTACTCCATGATGATGTAAAGCAAATGGGGGTAGGTGTGGTATTAAGATGGTCTACAAACTCAGCTAGCATGGCCGTACCCCCCTTCCAAATAAGAAATAAATCATCAATGTAGCGCCACCATACACAAACACACCCATAGTACGCACTGTTATAAACATACTCTGTTTCAAATTCCTCCATAAAGAGGTTTGAATATGATGGCGCTACATTGCTGCTCATGGCAGTTCCTTGCAGCTGAAGATAGAAATAATGCTTGAATTTAAAATAATTCTTATGCAAAATAAAATCCAATAATAGCATAAGGAAATCAGTAGGTGGTAATCCTACATGCGTGCCCTCCAGTTTATGACATACAACTTCAATCCCTTTATCATGTGGAATACAGGTGTATATAGAGGTGACATCAAGAGACACCAATATATTGTCTTTCTCCGGCTTAACTTTATAAAGTTTATCTAAAAAATCATTAGTATATTTAACAAAATATATCATCCTTTGTACATGCCCTTGGAGAAATGAGTCAAGATACACCGCCAGGGGTTGACAGATAGAGTCTCGAGCAGAAATAATTGGTCGATCAGGTGGATCAATAAGGGATTTATGAATTTTAGGTAGTAGGTATAGTGCAGGCTTTCTTGGATGTAATACTGACAAAAAGTTCAATAACTCAAGATCAATCTGCCTATTATTTAAGGTCATATTGAGAATGGTATCTGCTTCCCCCTTGTATTTGTAAGTAGGGTCATATGTGAACCTCTTGTAGCATTTCTCAATGTGAAGTTGTCTTAAAACCTCAATTCTATAAGAATACTGTAGATGACATTGCATTGGGTCCTGTGACAGGCAACACAGGATGTTGTGCTCTGGGAATCGCAGGTTCTAGCTGGTAGCACCTCAAGGAGATAAAGGGAGATTGAGAGAAATAGAGAACATACATTTAAATAAAATATGAGATGCAGGTCATAGATAAAAAGGAAAAAAGAGGAAGAAGAAAGAAAGAAGGCGAAGAGAAAGTGAAAGAGATAGAGCCAAGAGTTAAAGAGGATTTAATTGTTGAACAAGATTTACAGAAACAGAAATGAAAACAACTGAGTTACTGTAACAAATCAAACAAAACATCAGTAGGAAGATCCAGATGTTGCAGGGGAAACAATGTAACAGTAATATTGACAAAAAGAACACATGTTCAGATGTAGCAGATGTTATTGCTCCTGCTGGCTTGTTGCAGCACGAAAAACACAATGAGCCAGCAGGAGCAACTTCCATTGTAAATGTATTAGCCGTGTGTGAGAAAATGGGCATGTCTAACAGAGAAAAGGGGTGGGGCTCACGTGCCAGAGGGTGCAATTGTCTGCTACAATCTGTACAAAAGGGAAAATAGAAGACACCTAAGATAAAACTGAAATAAAAGAAATTGCAAAGGAAGAGCCAAGACAAATAAAACACAAGTTGAACTGTGAGGAACTATTATGATCAGAGACATTAAATATTTTCACATGTGATCATTCTTAAATTACTTAATATACAAGTAATACCGCTATACAAATTAAATATTTGGGTTCCAACATATCCACGCTGGCCAACCCAAACAAAAGGGTTAAAATGAGGACGATAATAAACTATTCTGTTTGTATAAATACAGTCATTGATATTACACAGTTGTCAGGATTGTCCTGTTCAATACAAAGAAAAACATATCTTCATATTAGGAATACATTCCTTTCATCGTGTCAGTTAATAAACCTGAACTTGCTGAGGCTTCTCCAAGAACAATATTAACACTGCAGGTTTTGTAATGATTTATCCAAAATGAGAAGTCCACAGGATTATTTAGGAATACAAAATTGAAGTTGCAATAAAGTGAAAGCACTTAGCTAATATTATAACAATAACAAAAAAAATAACTAGACTTGCTTAAACTGCACTCATGATCTTTAAAAAGCTTAATAAACTATAGAAAAATTGAAAAGCATTTTTGCATCAAGTTTACGCATAATGGTAGATACCATAGCACAGGGGTCTCCAAACTCAGTCCTCAAGAGCCGCACACAGGCCGGCTTTTATGGGTATCCCTGTTTCAGCACAGGTGGCTCAATCAGTGGCCCAGTCAAGCACTGAGCACTATGGCATAGTTAAAGCAATCCATGCATTAAAACATCTGTATATACCATAGTTACACAGTTATGTATAGCGAGATATTATTGCATTAACTTAGATACCATATAATATTGGTGCACCAATATTAAAATTGTATTAAAATATTAATAAATAACAAAATATGTGAAAACATATATAAATTATATATATATATATATACCATTTTGAACACACTGGAATTTAGCAAAATACTCTAAATTAGCAATTGCAAGAACTTTTATACTTAAACAGGACATAACATCCCATATCACCATAGTGGTCTAATGTAGTTCTCGTGCTGACGGACATGCGCATTCTCACCAGCACAGTATAGTCACAATACTATTGCTATGCGCAAATCCCACGCATCTGTTCATATGCCAATATTGATACACATGGCCTACAGAGTATGCACTAAACCTGGTCATAACATAAACATAATTTGAACATAAATTGTAGAGAAACACTTAAATTAACCCTTCATAGCGTAGTTATCTAGAGCTAAAAAAAAAGCACCAATTGTGTATAGTGGGGTGAAGAAAAATTAGTGAGCAATGAAGAATAAATACGGACAATATCATAATGAGATGAAAAAATTAAAATAACTAATTTAAAAAATGGCAGTTACAAAAAACATCCAAGCTTCAGGTCTTCATTTAGTCCAAAAGGTGCCATTGTTTTAAGATCACATATGAGTCTAGCCTCTTGTTGAAGCAAGACTTTGCCCCTGTCGCCTCGACGAGGTATCGGTTGGACCTGAAAAATTGGCATACATCTCATAGTTGCCAATGAATGGCGTTGTAGTTTAAAATGACGAGCAACTGTAAGTGCTTGAGATCCTCATCCACAGTACTGCTCGGCAGAGCTTTCCCAATGGTTGAGCGATGTATGGCAATCCTCTTCTTTAACATCCGTGTTGTCTTGCCAATATAATATAATTCGCATGGATCATGTACACTACGAACCTGGATTCACAAGTAAGGTGATGCTTAATCTTGATTTGGATACCACAGGCGGATGGGGAAATGAATGGCCTAACTGCATGAATTGGCAGTTTGTGCAACCATGACACTGATAGGATACAGGTTTTTTTAAGTAGCCATGTTCCACTTGAAGCATATTTGTTGACCGGGTCAGCATCTCTGAGCATGTCGCCTAAGCTTGGTCCCCGGCGATAACAGAACAATGACGGATCTTTAAAATATTTGCTAATCTTGTTGTCATTTGACAAAATGTGCCAATGTTTACAGACACTGTCCTTGATGAAATTTGATGCAGTAGTATATGAACTGACCACATTGAATCGTGTAATTTCTGCACTTTTATTGGCCGATTTCAGAAGCGTACATCTATCTTTTTCACCCTGGATAATGCATCCTCGATGTCAGCTGAGCCATAACACCTTTCCTGGAACCGCAATGACTCCTGACGAAGCTACACGCCTAGTGAAACGCGTAGAGTCGCCCACGTGATGTCATCAGAGGACTCCAGAGAACTCCAAACTGCTCCCCCTTGGATATTGCGCCGAGCTGTTCCACGGATGTGAGAGCTCGCGCTAAAGACCCTCTTACCACCAGGACATTCACCTGCAGCCCCACAGACGATCGATTCGGACAGTGTGGAGCTGACGTAGAGAGGTCAGTGACGGAGGAAGCGGGGAGTAACCACACCTGATGACATCAACATTTTATGTGTCTGTATTCTTATGACACTGTGTAAGTGTTCATTTTATTGTTTCTATAAATATATTTTTATACTGGATTACGCTATGGATGCTTTTCCCTTCTTTACCCTGATTGGTGAAATTCCATGAGTGACATCCCACACCATCATATCTGATTGAAGTTTCTGAGTCACACACCAGAGTCAAGCCCACTGCCACTGATCTCTGAAACGTCTAATTTTGATTGACACCACGTGAGTCTCCATTTGACCTAGTGTTTAATACACTTCACCATTTTATACTTTATTTGCACTATGTTCCATTTATCTTTCATTTCATATTGAATCTGCGCTCCCCTGTACTTTGAGGAAAGCTTTATCTGCCAGTTCTGGATCACACGTAATTCTTTTAACTCGCAACAGTTGCGAGTAAAGAAATCCCCTTTTAAGAGGTATCGGATGATGACTGGATGCATGCAGTAGGGTGTTTTTATCCGTAGGCTTGAGGTAGACTCTGGTTGCAAGTGTACCCAAATCCTTATAGACCACCGTATCAAGAAACTTAATTTTCTTCGAATATAGACGTATGATGGCGCCATATTTGAGCCCATGACTGTACCCATGAGTTGTAAAAAATAACTCCTTTCAAATTTAAAGAAATTCTTATGTAGAATTATTTCAATAAGGAGTAGTAAAAACACAGATGGGGGTCCTTATGATCTTGAACATCACTCAATCATGTCCGGATCGCATCCAGTCCTTCAGTATGTGGAATGTTCGTATATAAACTGGATACGTCTAAAGTCACAAGTAGACTCTCAGTCAGATCAAAGAAAAGATTATTAATTTTTACAATAAAGTCCATAGTATCTTTGACAAAAGATTCCATGCGCATCACCAATGGTTGGAGAAAAAAGACTACATACTGTGACAATGGGTGGCAAAGGGATCCCATTGCGGATATAATAGGCCTTCCTGGTGGCTGTGTCGTGGACTTATGTATTTTTGAGAGAGCATATAATACTGGCATTTTTGGATGGATCTGCGTAAGGAATTTTGCTGTGTCTTCCGAGATCCAATTATTTATTAAACCAAGTGTTATAACAGCATCTATCTCTATCTTGTAGGCGATGGTCGGATCCCCCTGTAGACGTCTATAATGACTGGTATTAGCTAATTGCTGCTCAATCTCTTGCTTATAATATGCATATGTACACACGACTATACCGCCTCCCTTATCCACTACACGAATGATTATTGATTTGTTATTTTTCAATGTCCTTCTAGCTTGCTGTTCCTCTCTTGATAGATTGTAATAACTTGTTTTATGACTGTTAATCTCACTACGGATGTCATTTTGTAGAAGATACATGAAAGTGGAGATATTATGATTAGTAGACTGTCAGTCAAATGTACTCTTGGCTCTAAATTTCCTGTTGTTTGTACTATTAGAGCTCGGCATAAAGTCTATTTTACTATAGAAATCTTTCAATTTTAGATGTCGATGAAGCTTAAATATGTTTAGTTCCCAATCAAAGGGATTTTGTTTATACGTGGGAACAAAGTAGAGACCCCTCTGTAATACACTTATTTCTGCCTCCATAAGTGTATAATTTGAGAGGTTGAAAATTACCGTTTCACAGTTGGTTGTTTCATTCCTCTTTCCCCTTTGTTGTCTCGTTCGGGATACCGACGATTTTTGCCCGCCCCTCCAGGTCGCGTTGCAGTGTCTGCGCCATGTAGTGGTGGTTTTGTTGCTCCATCCACTGCCTGTCCTAAAAAAGGTTCCGCAGAAACATTATCGTGGTGTCGGACAAATCAGTGTCACTAGTAAAGTGCCCCGTCTGTTTACGTAAATCCTGTTTGGAACGAGACATGTTTCTCCTGTTTCCTCCCTTGCCAATAACAGTATCATTTAGGCCCAAGACCCAACGGTAGAATCTACGCTCCTTATAATCTGCTGTTACTACGCGTAATTTTTCTTTTTTTATATTTAATTAAATTATTACGGTAGGCGTCTATGGTGATT
This sequence comes from Ascaphus truei, assembly GCF_040206685.1. NCBI lineage: Eukaryota > Metazoa > Chordata > Amphibia > Anura > Ascaphidae > Ascaphus > Ascaphus truei. The sequence goes on from NC_134483.1 coordinate 326,923,079, forward strand.
TGGATCTTGACCGTCCAATCTGTGTTAGTATCTGTCACCAGCATGTCACGTGTCATGTCATAATATCATCAATCTCCTTTTTAAGCTTAACAATCGCCTTACTGGATTGCTCGATAACTAGAATCGTGAGATCAAAAGAGCATTTATTCAAGATTGCAATCCATTTTTTACAAAAATCCACATCTGTGCGTCCTATAGTAGGATGATTTTTTTAATTTGAAACCACGTGGTAACATCCTTTCCTTGTGGTAATGTGAGAGCGTAACCCCATGTAGATAGAAATCTACCTCACGTTTTTTCAGTTTAATTAGATCATTCTAAACATCCACTGTCTTATCAGGCCCAAGAACTGATTCAAAAGTCTCAGAGTAACGAATGTTAGCAATTTCAGCATCACTATATCCAGCAGTGTCAGACAAAGTAGTGAATATCCCAGTAAAGTCCGCAAATTCCTCCATAAGTAAGAGGTAAAAAGTCACAACATTTCCAATAATAAACAAAGTAGCTCGAATCCAATGTACAGTAGCTGTTACTATGCTGAGCAAAGGCAAGAAACCCCAATGTAGCCAGTTGTAGGGTGCACAGTTCATAGTTATAGAAACAAAGTTAAATAGCAGCTAGCACACACTTGTACTGCATAGAAATCCAGATGCTTATCTCATAAAAAATAGTATATGCGATTACCAGATTGTAGTCCAGCAAGAAGAGACAACACACAAGGGGTAAACTTCAGGAGTTGTATTGAAGATGTAAACACTCAGAGAACCAATGTTTCGATTCCACAAACGGAACCTTTCTCAGGGTTGTGCAGTGTGAGAATGAACGTGAATCAAACTTATACCTCCACCAGTGCACACTAATCAACCAGGTGACCAATCAAATAAGCTCTTTAACCCGCAAAAACCATCAGCTGTTGGTAAATGCAAGTCAGCCAATCCATGAGTGTAATTATATCACGTGACAAGGAGCTCATACCAGGTTGGCTCTTCTGCAGCCAACAGAGTAATACAAGGTAAAATATATACATATCCGCCCCCCTCTGTCATAGGCTATTGAGCGCACACCCACGCAATGTTTGATTGTAAATAACGCTCTGCCTGATATATATATATGGAAGGAAAAACAAAGGGCACTGACCAATGCAAACAAATGTTTAAACTATAAAACACCTGTGGGATATAGTACAATGAAAGTCCCACACCTCTGGAATGCCCTTCCCCTCAGTACCCGACTAGCAACCTCTCTATCCACCTTTAAGACTCACCTTAAGACACACTTGCTTAAAGAAGCATATGAATAGCACTGTGGATATTCTAAACACGATACATAATTCTTGGCCCCCTGCAGACGCACTTACCAGAACTCCCTCCTACTGTCTCTGTACGTTCTCCCTACCTACCAATTAGACTGTAAGCTCCTCGGGGCAGGGACTCCTCTTCCGAAATGTTTCTTTTATGTCTAAAGCACTTATTCCCATGATCTGTTATTTATATTATCTGTTATTTATTTGATTACCACATGTATTACTACTGTGAAGCGCTATGTACACTAATGGCGCTATATAAATAAAGACATACAATACAATACAATACAAGTCCAATAAGTGAAATCCGGGACTGGATAGAACCTAAAAACAAGAGAGATAGCCAATATGGTGAAGTAAGTATATTTAGTTCCACAAAGTGCAAGCACAGATATTACTTATGAAGTGGCAGAAAAAAATGGGCATTTCAGGATAAAATCCTAGTCTTTAGCTGCAATATTGGAAACGATAGCCGCCAGGATCTGTTGCGAGCTCCACAGAAGACGCCATCTGCTCTCCGACGCTTGTGCTCCAGACCTCCTCCTCCTCGATCTCCAAGTCTGGCGATGGTTGCGCGATGGCGCAAGATCACAACATCTGTACCCGGAAGTGTCTCCGTCGGTTTGGTCAGCAAGAGGAATGCGGTTTAAAGTTAAAGAGTACAGGAATTCCCTCTGGATATTGCAACACTGACAGGACAGCTCTGCTCCCTCAGCAGATTTTGGAACGCCGGTTCCTTAAAGATAAGCTCAACATCCAGCAGGCCTGGGGAACCGTACCAACCAGTGTCCTTTCTGGTTGGGGAAAGTCTCTCTCAGACTTCTTTAGGGAACCGGCGTTCCAAAATCTGCTGAGGGAGCAGAGCTGTCCTGTCAGTGTTGCAATATCCAGAGGAATTTCCTGGATTTTTAAGTGTAATTGGGACTTTAAACCGCATTTCTCTTGCTGACCAAACCGACGGAGACACATCCGGGTACAGACGTTGCGATTTAGCGTCATCGCGCAACCATTGATAGACTTGGAGATCGAGGAGGAGGGGGTCTGGAGCACAAGCGTCGGAGATCATACGTCGACTCCTGTGGACCGCGCAACAGATCCTGGCGGCTATCGTTTCCAATATTGCAGCTAAAGACTAGGATTTTATCCTGAAATGCCCATTTTTTCTGCCACATTGTAAGTAATATCTGTGCTTGCGCTGTGTGGAACTAAATATACTTACTTCACCATATTGGCTATCTCTCTCGTATTTAGGTTCTATCCAGTCCCGGATTTCACTTATTGGACTTTCATTGTACTATATCCCCACTGGTGTTTTATAGTTGAAACATTTATTTGCATTGGTCTGCGCCCTTTGTTTTTTCTTCCTTGTATATTAATTGGTGTTGTGTGCATCCTACACATTGTGGCAGCATCCATTGCATATCAGCTATATTGTTTGTTTGTACTATTTGCGCACATTATACCATATATATATACACACACACAAAAAACAGCTACTAAACACCAAAAATGAAATAAACACAAATAACCTCTATAAGTATAAAGTGCATGCATCTGTCTATCTTCTATCAATAATAATAATAATAATAATAATAATAATAATTATGATAAAATAAAGAGTCTGTCATTCCTTCTGTCTGTCTGACCAAGAAACCTAGACACCTGAAGCTTTGCATGCATACTAAGGGGACCCTAGGCGTGTTATTTAAACACCTTAATTCTATGAGTGTGTAGCCATGTGTAAAATTGGTGTACATATCTCTTTCTCATGCTGGCAGTAAACCTGTAAGTATGCAGGATTGCCAGTAGTCATCATGGAGGTTTGCCCTCAACCCCTGGTGATGTGTAAGATAGTAGCAAAGGAAGTGACAGCCTGTCTGTGTCCCCTGTTAGTGACACAGAGAAGAGGTGGGTCTTTGTGGAAGCTGATATATTGCACAGCACTGCCTAAAGTTAGGAGTTCAGTTCCTGTTGTTGTGCTGCCTCTGTTCAGTAAGAGTCACGTGGAGGTCTGCAACAGTGTTGCAGTGGTCTGATGCAAGAGCTGTGAGTCTGTGCAGCTCTGAGCAGAGAGACAGAGAAGCTGGTGAATCTCTTTGAGAGGAGAGGTGGAGAGCAACTCTATTAGAGGAGAAGGAACCTTTCTAATGGAGTGCAGCAGAGGAATGAGCGGCTAAGCTGCTAGCTGTGAGGGGCAGCTGGCCCATACCACCATGCCAATAAAGATGTCCTTGATAAAAGATACCCTCATGTATGAGTCTGGAATTACTCTGCAGAGGAAGGCACCACAGAGGAGTTCCTCATCAGAACCATCCCCATGCAGATGCAGGGATCCTGATGAGGTGGAGGTGCTGCACTGGATATAGGTAGTGTGACGATAGCTTCCACAGGCTTATTAATATTACACAAAAATAACTGGGTTTGAACTGAACGAGGCTTAAGATATAATAAAGTGATTTTATTCCTTAGGATAGGTGAACACACGAGATAATACAGTAACAAACAAGAAGTACACTTACACTGGGGTTGGGGAATGAGAAGTATGATGTAGCATTTCTCTCAGCAATCAGGAAATCATTCAGGTGATATCAGGTAACCATATCAGCAAACGAAGACAAAGGATATATGGGTGGACAGCAGTTTATAAACCTTGTGTCCCTCTATCTGTAACATTAAGTAGCTGTGATTGGTTTTCAATTACCTCCAGCCAATCTTTCACATGGGAACACATTTCCATGCCCCCACATGCCCCCCTGCTAGCTGGCACAGGCGCAGTAGAACTCTGGGTTCTCATTTCTGTAGCCCCACATATGCAAATGGAATGCCAGCCGGTCTATCCATTTGGCTTTCTGGCAGGAAAACCTTTGTTGGAAGGTGTTAAATGGAACACTTAAAAACTGCTCTGGTTTGAGCCTCAAATAAACAGTGAGGGTGACAAAACCCTTTGAACAATACTTAAGTCCTAGACATAGGGTCGCCTCTAGGGCCATCTGCTACCTTATGGCCAAAGGAATTTCCTCTGGAACTTATCCATACCTTAAAATACAGTATTAAGCATAAAACATAGACGTATTAAAATATCCGGTTCCGTTGGGTTTAGCAGGTCCAAACTTCCCAGTTCTCATTGCCAGATCTGGGACACCATATGGTCCAAAAAACGACTTGCTACAACCTACGGAACCGGAGTTACACAAATGCACATTAAATCATTTTTCACTTTAATACAAAAATCTCCGCTAAAAAAGAAATCTCAGCTTTTCACTAAATCCCCATTGAAAACAACGGGCAGCTCCGCCATAGACTTTCAATGGTAAATCGCCGCCATTGAAGTCAATGGGGTTTTTCTGCCATTGAAGTCTATGGGAAAAGTCCTGAACATTCAAGGGGGTCCATACTCCGTCGGGTTGGTCCAGGCGGGTCAAGGATGGTTCTGCAGTGATGCCGGAGCAGTGGCTACAGATACCCCAAACCTTGATCCGCTGAGCCCTCCGGAACCGGAGATATGGAGTACCAAATTTCAGCTTTTTCCACTTAGTCGTTTTTCAGAGCCGTTTTTGCCGCCGTCGGCAAAGCCTATGGCGCGACCCGCTCTATCTGGTTCGACCCTTATCGGGGGTCCAAGATTTGGGGACCCGGTGGTGGTCGAGTGGGGGGAATCCCAGGAACTAGGGGCAAAAAGAATTTTATTCCTAGGTGCTCTAGAACTATTTATTCCCACGCTAATTGACGTTGAACTTGACTCAAGTGATTTTAGCTCTTTTAAAGGACATTGTATCCGCTTTGCGGTTTGCGGTCTGGATGGCAGCCAACTCGTTCTTCGAAAGGGTACCTCGAGGAATCTCCATTGAAGTCAATGGGCCCATTGACTTTCAAAGGGAAACCGCCGCTCTCCCTCTCGGACGCCACGTGCTGGTCTTTACAGGAAACAGGACTAAAACAGCACAATTCTCCATTGGTATGCATTGAGCCCTAATGGCGGCCAATGGGGACCTGCAAAATGGTGCCTGAAAAGGTGGGAAAACTACACAAAGAGCTATAATCGTTAAAGAATTATTAACCCTTGTGCTCCCGGATGGATTCTAGTGTGTGTGTGTGTGATGCAAACACAGATTAAACCCGACATTACAATTGAACAGGGGAAAAAGGGAAAATACATTTACATGTTATGACAAGGGTTAAATCACAGTTCTGGGCCTCAGCCCAGTTAACCCCTTGTCTCCCTGGTGAGGTCAGGGGGGCAAAATGGGGTGCAACCCCTTTAATACCGGGCCACCCCCTTTCTCCCTCTACAGGTAGGACTCACGCACACTACCTCAGCTGCCTGTCTGGGTTGGCAATCCCCACACAACATCATGCGGGAGACTCAGGAGTCCTGTTGCCAACAGGTGCACCATCAGACACAACCATGTAATGGGGACTGGTTAGACCACAGGGGCCAATGTGAGATTGGGTGGTTCAGACCAGGACAGAAAATCCGTTACATTTGGAGGCACTGCTGAGATACCTGTCAACAGGACAGGCTTTTGCTAGGCACACTAGGAAACAGGGAGAGTGTATTCTGCCACTTTGTGCTGTGTTGGGACGGACCTAGGGGTAGTCAGGGGGCTGATGGAGTATTGTCAGCTCGCATGGACGACCTAGGGGCCTGAGAGGAGTTGGAGGTTTGGAGAGGGGCTATAGCTGTCCTAGTCACCTTGAGGTAGTGCTAGTGGTAGGATGCCTGAAGGGATAGCCTGTTAACGTGGTCAGGAATTCTGGAGAGGGTCTGCGCTAGGCTAGCCAACAGTAGGTAGACGCCCAAGTACTGCATGGAAGAGCCAGAGTACTCTAGTCCATTCCAGACCCCTTACTGAAGGGAGCACAGACTGGGAGGAAGGAGACACAGCAGACACAGAAAGAGTGAGCCTAGCCTGAGGCAGTGCAAACACGAGTCAGATCTACATTAGGTACACAAGGTGGTGCACAAGGCATGTTTATTGTATCGGTATGGCAGCAGCCCCGCAGAGAGGAGCTCCATTTTCAATCAGAACGAACACAGTAACCAAATGGCGACCGCAAGAATGGAGGATCCGCGCGGTGCGGAAGGTCCAAAATGGCGGACGGAGGCTGATGGAGAGAGCGCACATGGCATGTGAGCGGGTGAAGGGCAAGCTACAGAAATGACTTTTGCGAGCCTGCTGTGGAGTGGCGCCAAGGCTGTGGCCGCACCATTTTTGTCCTGTCTAGGATCTAGGGGCACTACCCCTGAGGACATTGAGAAGGACATTGTAGTGATGTATGGGGAACATAATGGATTTGCTTGTTAGTCGGCGTACAAACAATCAAAAGCTACCTCAACTGTTAAAGAGATTGACAGTGCAAACCAAAATGGCGGCTCCCGCTTCCCTGAGAGACCGCGTGGGCCAGTTGCAGACAAAGAATATAATACTGGACTTGCAGAGAGTTGGCCAGGAGTGGCGCCAACAGGGAAACCCCACCCCGATGGGGAGTATGGCGCGAAAGCTGCGGCCGCGCCCTCATGGACTATGACCAACTCAGTCCCAGTGCTGGGTCATCCGATAAATTTATGGGACCTCCCCCTAATCTCAACCAGGGGGAGTGGTTTCCAATTATGCCCAGTGGGAACGGATCCAGCTGAGAGAGGAGCTGGTGAACCGGTCGTACCCTTGCAGAAAGTAGTTCCTGTAATCAGTGCTGCCCGCGGAAAAGAGGACAAGGATTTTGCAAGCAAGGTGGCTGCAGGAAATTGGCCGGGATTGTCGCCAAATAAGGAGTTACGCTCAGGGGGTAGTGGCGCGAAATCGGAGGCCGCGCTCCCCACGACTGTGAAAAGTTCAGCCCCTGTGCCGGGGCATCCAATTAACTTGTGGGACCCTCCCCAAATATTCACCAGGGGGAGGGGTCTCTATCTCTGCCGGGCGAGACCCGAGTTGTCTGAGGGAGGAGCTGGATGTGAGCTTCCTGTCCCACAGTTGCGAGGAGCTGGTGAACAGGAGAGACCACTGTGCAAAGTGTCTCCCGTAACCAGCACTACAAAGAGCGAGATGGACATTGGGGTATATCTCTATTCATTGCCAGGAGGCTTCCTGGTAGTCATGGCTGGGGACAAAGAGACATTGCGGTGCCTGTGCCTGCAGTGCAGGTTACCCGGCGGAGAAGCTAATAAGGAATGCGGTTTAAAGTTAAAGAGTACAGGAATTCCCTCTGGATATTGCAACACTGACAGGACAGCTCTGCTCCCTCAGCAGATTTTGGAACGCCGGTTCCTTAAAGATAAGCTCAACATCCAGCAGGCCTGGGGAACCGTACCAACCAGTGTCCTTTCTGGTTGGGGAAAGTCTCTCTCAGACTTCTTTAGGGAACCGGCGTTCCAAAATCTGCTGAGGGAGCAGAGCTGTCCTGTCAGTGTTGCAATATCCAGAGGAATTTCCTGGATTTTTAAGTGTAATTGGGACTTTAAACCGCATTTCTCTTGCTGACCAAACCGACGGAGACACATCCGGGTACAGACGTTGCGATTTAGCGTCATCGCGCAACCATTGATAGACTTGGAGATCGAGGAGGAGGGGGTCTGGAGCACAAGCGTCGGAGATCATACGTCGACTCCTGTGGACCGCGCAACAGATCCTGGCGGCTATCGTTTCCAATATTGCAGCTAAAGACTAGGATTTTATCCTGAAATGCCCATTTTTTCTGCCACATTGTAAGTAATATCTGTGCTTGCGCTGTGTGGAACTAAATATACTTACTTCACCATATTGGCTATCTCTCTCGTATTTAGGTTCTATCCAGTCCCGGATTTCACTTATTGGACTTTCATTGTACTATATCCCCACTGGTGTTTTATAGTTGAAACATTTATTTGCATTGGTCTGCGCCCTTTGTTTTTCCTTCCTTGTATATTAATTGGTGTTGTGTGCATCCTACACATTGTGGCAGCATCCATTGCATATCAGCTATATTGTTTGTTTGTACTATTTGCGCACATTATACCATATATATATACACACACACACAAAAAACAGCTACTAAACACCAAAAATGAAATAAACACAAATAACCTCTATAAGTATAAAGTGCATGCATCTGTCTATCTTCTATCAATAATAATAATAATAATAATAATAATAATAATTATGATAAAATAAAGAGTCTGTCATTCCTTCTGTCTGTCTGACCAAGAAACCTAGACACCTGAAGCTTTGCATGCATACTAAGGGGACCCTAGGCGTGTTATTTAAACACCTTAATTCTATGAGTGTGTAGCCATGTGTAAAATTGGTGTACATATCTCTTTCTCATGCTGGCAGTAAACCTGTAAGTATGCAGGATTGCCAGTAGTCATCATGGAGGTTTGCCCTCAACCCCTGGTGATGTGTAAGATAGTAGCAAAGGAAGTGACAGCCTGTCTGTGTCCCCTGTTAGTGACACAGAGAAGAGGTGGGTCTTTCTGGAAGCTGATATATTGCACAGCACTGCCTAAAGTTAGGAGTTCAGTTCCTGTTGTTGTGCTGCCTCTGTTCAGTAAGAGTCACGTGGAGGTCTGCAACAGTGTTGCAGTGGTCTGATGCAAGAGCTGTGAGTCTGTGCAGCTCTGAGCAGAGAGACAGAGAAGCTGGTGAATCTCTTTGAGAGGAGAGGTGGAGAGCAACTCTATTAGAGGAGAAGGAACCTTTCTAATGGAGTGCAGCAGAGGAATGAGCGGCTAAGCTGCTAGCTGTGAGGGGCAGCTGGCCCATACCACCATGCCAATAAAGATGTCCTTGATAAAAGATACCCTCATGTATGAGTCTGGAATTACTCTGCAGAGGAAGGCACCACAGAGGAGTTCCTCATCAGAACCATCCCCATGCAGATGCAGGGATCCTGATGAGGTGGAGGTGCTGCACTGGATATAGGTAGTGTGACGATAGCTTCCACAGGCTTATTAATATTACACAAAAATAACTGGGTTTGAACTGAACGAGGCTTAAGATATAATAAAGTGATTTTATTCCTTAGGATAGGTGAACACACGAGATAATACAGTAACAAACAAGAAGTACACTTACACTGGGGTTGGGGAATGAGAAGTATGATGTAGCATTTCTCTCAGCAATCAGGAAATCATTCAGGTGATATCAGGTAACCATATCAGCAAACGAAGACAAAGGATATATGGGTGGACAGCAGTTTATAAACCTTGTGTCCCTCTATCTGTAACATTAAGTAGCTGTGATTGGTTTTCAATTACCTCCAGCCAATCTTTCACATGGGAACACATTTCCATGCCCCCACATGCCCCCCTGCTAGCTGGCACAGGCGCAGTAGAACTCTGGGGTCTCATTTCTGTAGCCCCACATATGCAAATGGAATGCCAGCCGGTCTATCCATTTGGCTTTCTGGCAGGAAAACCTTTGTTGGAAGGTGTTAAATGGAACACTTAAAAACTGCTCTGGTTTGAGCCTCAAATAAACAGTGAGGGTGACAAAACCCTTTGAACAATACTTAAGTCCTAGACATAGGGTCGCCTCTAGGGCCATCTGCTACCTTATGGCCAAAGGAATTTCCTCTGGAACTTATCCATACCTTAAAATACAGTATTAAGCATAAAACATAGACGTATTAAAATATCCGGTTCCGTTGGGTTTAGCAGGTCCAAACTTCCCAGTTCTCATTGCCAGATCTGGGACACCATATGGTCCAAAAAACGACTTGCTACAACCTACGGAACCGGAGTTACACAAATGCACATTAAATCATTTTTCACTTTAATACAAAAATCTCCGCTAAAAAAGAAATCTCAGCTTTTCACTAAATCCCCATTGAAAACAACGGGCAGCTCCGCCATAGACTTTCAATGGTAAATCGCCGCCATTGAAGTCAATGGGGTTTTTCTGCCATTGAAGTCTATGGGAAAAGTCCTGAACATTCAAGGGGGTCCATACTCCGTCGGGTTGGTCCAGGCGGGTCAAGGATGGTTCTGCAGTGATGCCGGAGCAGTGGCTACAGATACCCCAAACCTTGATCCGCTGAGCCCTCCGGAACCGGAGATATGGAGTACCAAATTTCAGCTTTTTCCACTTAGTCGTTTTTCAGAGCCGTTTTTGCCGCCGTCGGCAAAGCCTATGGCGCGACCCGCTCTATCTGGTTCGACCCTTATCGGGGGTCCAAGATTTGGGGACCCGGTGGTGGTCGAGTGGGGGGAATCCCAGGAACTAGGGGCAAAAAGAATTTTATTCCTAGGTGCTCTAGAACTATTTATTCCCACGCTAATTGACGTTGAACTTGACTCAAGTGATTTTAGCTCTTTTAAAGGACATTGTATCCGCTTTGTGGTTTGCGGTCTGGACGGCAGCCAACTCGTTCTTCGAAAGGGTACCTCGAGGAATCTCCATTGAAGTCAATGGGCCCATTGACTTTCAAAGGGAAACCGCCGCTCTCCCTCTCGGACGCCACGTGCTGGTCTTTACAGGAAACAGGACTAAAACAGCACAATTCTCCATTGGAATGCATTGAGCCCTAATGGCGGCCAATGGGGACCTGCAAAATGGTGCCTGAAAAGGTGGGAAAACTACACAAAGAGCTATAATCGTTAAAGAATTATTAACCCTTGTGCTCCCGGATGGATTCTAGTGTGTGTGTGTGTGATGCAAACACAGATTAAACCCGACATTACAATTGAACAGGGGAAAAAGGGAAAATACATTTACATGTTATGACAAGGGTTAAATCACAGTTCTGGGCCTCAGCCCAGTTAACCCCTTGTCTCCCTGGTGAGGTCAGGGGGGCAAAATGGGGTGCAACCCCTTTAATACCGGGCCACCCCCTTTCTCCCTCTACAGGTAGGACTCACGCACACTACCTCAGCTGCCTGTCTGGGTTGGCAATCCCCACACAACATCATGCGGGAGACTCAGGAGTCCTGTTGCCAACAGGTGCACCATCAGACACAACCATGTAATGGGGACTGGTTAGACCACAGGGGCCAATGTGAGATTGGGTGGTTCAGACCAGGACAGAAAATCCGTTACATTTGGAGGCACTGCTGAGATACCTGTCAACAGGACAGGCTTTTGCTAGGCACACTAGGAAACAGGGAGAGTGTATTCTGCCACTTTGTGCTGTGTTGGGACGGACCTAGGGGTAGTCAGGGGGCTGATGGAGTATTGTCAGCTCGCATGGACGACCTAGGGGCCTGAGAGGAGTTGGAGGTTTGGAGAGGGGCTATAGCTGTCCTAGTCACCTTGAGGTAGTGCTAGTGGTAGGATGCCTGAAGGGATAGCCTGTTAACGTGGTCAGGAATTCTGGAGAGGGTCTGCGCTAGGCTAGCCAACAGTAGGTAGACGCCCAAGTACTGCATGGAAGAGCCAGAGTACTCTAGTCCATTCCAGACCCCTTACCGAAGGGAGCACAGACTGGGAGGAAGGAGACACAGCAGACACAGAAAGAGTGAGCCTAGCCTGAGGCAGTGCAAACACGAGTCAGATCTACATTAGGTACACAAGGTGGTGCACAAGGCATGTTTATTGTATCGGTATGGCAGCAGCCCCGCAGAGAGGAGCTCCATTTTCAATCAGAACGAACACAGTAACCAAATGGCGACCGCAAGAATGGAGGATCCGCGCGGTGCGGAAGGTCCAAAATGGCGGACGGAGGCTGATGGAGAGAGCGCACATGGCATGTGTGCGGGTGAAGGGCAAGCTACAGAAATGACTTTTGCGAGCCTGCTGTGGAGTGGCGCCAAGGCTGTGGCCGCACCATTTTTGTCCTGTCTAGGATCTAGGGGCACTACCCCTGAGGACATTGAGAAGGACATTGTAGTGATGTATGGGGAACATAATGGATTTGCTTGTTAGTCGGCGTACAAACAATCAAAAGCTACCTCGACTGTTAAAGAGATTGACAGTGCAAACCAAAATGGCGGCTCCCGCTTCCCTGAGAGACCGCGTGGGCCAGTTGCAGACAAAGAATATAATACTGGACTTGCAGAGAGTTGGCCAGGAGTGGCGCCAACAGGGAAACCCCACCCCGATGGGGAGTATGGCGCGAAAGCTGCGGCCGCGCCCTCATGGACTATGACCAACTCAGTCCCAGTGCTGGGTCATCCGATAAATTTATGGGACCTCCCCCTAATCTCAACCAGGGGGAGTGGTTTCCAATTATGCCCAGTGGGAACGGATCCAGCTGAGAGAGGAGCTGGTGAACCGGTCGTACCCTTGCAGAAAGTAGTTCCTGTAATCAGTGCTGCCCGCGGAAAAGAGGACAAGGATTTTGCAAGCAAGGTGGCTGCAGGAAATTGGCCGGGATTGTCGCCAAATAAGGAGTTACGCTCAGGGGGTAGTGGCGCGAAATCGGAGGCCGCGCTCCCCACGACTGTGAAAAGTTCAGCCCCTGTGCCGGGGCATCCAATTAACTTGTGGGACCCTCCCCAAATATTCACCAGGGGGAGGGGTCTCTATCTCTGCCGGGCGAGACCCGAGTTGTCTGAGGGAGGAGCTGGATGTGAGCTTCCTGTCCCACAGTTGCGAGGAGCTGGTGAACAGGAGAGACCACTGTGCAAAGTGTCTCCCGTAACCAGCACTACAAAGAGCGAGATGGACATTGGGGTATATCTCTATTCATTGCCAGGAGGCTTCCTGGTAGTCATGGCTGGGGACAAAGAGACATTGCGGTGCCTGTGCCTGCAGTGCAGGTTACCCGGCGGAGAAGCTAATAAGGAATGCGGTTTAAAGTTAAAGAGTACAGGAATTCCCTCTGGATATTGCAACACTGACAGGACAGCTCTGCTCCCTCAGCAGATTTTGGAACGCCGGTTCCTTAAAGATAAGCTCAACATCCAGCAGGCCTGGGGAACCGTACCAACCAGTGTCCTTTCTGGTTGGGTAAAGTCTCTCTCAGACTTCTTTAGGGAACCGGCGTTCCAAAATCTGCTGAGGGAGCAGAGCTGTCCTGTCAGTGTTGCAATATCCAGAGGAATTTCCTGGATTTTTAAGTGTAATTGGGACTTTAAACCGCATTTCTCTTGCTGACCAAACCGACGGAGACACATCCGGGTACAGACGTTGCGATTTAGCGTCATCGCGCAACCATTGATAGACTTGGAGATCGAGGTGGAGGGGGTCTGGAGCACAAGCGTCGGAGATCATACGTCGACTCCTGTGGACCGCGCAACAGATCCTGGCGGCTATCGTTTCCAATATTGCAGCTAAAGACTAGGATTTTATCCTGAAATGCCCATTTTTTCTGCCACATTGTAAGTAATATCTGTGCTTGCGCTGTGTGGAACTAAATATACTTACTTCACCATATTGGCTATCTCTCTCGTATTTAGGTTCTATCCAGTCCCGGATTTCACTTATTGGACTTTCATTGTACTATATCCCCACTGGTGTTTTATAGTTGAAACATTTATTTGCATTGGTCTGCGCCCTTTGTTTTTCCTTCCTTGTATATTAATTGGTGTTGTGTGCATCCTACACATTGTGGCAGCATCCATTGCATATCAGCTATATTGTTTGTTTGTACTATTTGCGCACATTATACCATATATATATACACACACACAAAAAACAGCTACTAAACACCAAAAATGAAATAAACACAAATAACCTCTATAAGTATAAAGTGCATGCATCTGTCTATCTTCTATCAATAATAATAATAATAATAATAATAATTATGATAAAATAAAGAGTCTGTCATTCCTTCTGTCTGTCTGACCAAGAAACCTAGACACCTGAAGCTTTGCATGCATACTAAGGGGACCCTAGGCGTGTTATTTAAACACCTTAATTCTATGAGTGTGTAGCCATGTGTAAAATTGGTGTACATATCTCTTTCTCATGCTGGCAGTAAACCTGTAAGTATGCAGGATTGCCAGTAGTCATCATGGAGGTTTGCCCTCAACCCCTGGTGATGTGTAAGATAGTAGCAAAGGAAGTGACAGCCTGTCTGTGTCCCCTGTTAGTGACACAGAGAAGAGGTGGGTCTTTCTGGAAGCTGATATATTGCACAGCACTGCCTAAAGTTAGGAGTTCAGTTCCTGTTGTTGTGCTGCCTCTGTTCAGTAAGAGTCACGTGGAGGTCTGCAACAGTGTTGCAGTGGTCTGATGCAAGAGCTGTGAGTCTGTGCAGCTCTGAGCAGAGAGACAGAGAAGCTGGTGAATCTCTTTGAGAGGAGAGGTGGAGAGCAACTCTATTAGAGGAGAAGGAACCTTTCTAATGGAGTGCAGCAGAGGAATGAGCGGCTAAGCTGCTAGCTGTGAGGGGCAGCTGGCCCATACCACCATGCCAATAAAGATGTCCTTGATAAAAGATACCCTCATGTATGAGTCTGGAATTACTCTGCAGAGGAAGGCACCACAGAGGAGTTCCTCATCAGAACCATCCCCATGCAGATGCAGGGATCCTGATGAGGTGGAGGTGCTGCACTGGATATAGGTAGTGTGACGATAGCTTCCACAGGCTTATTAATATTACACAAAAATAACTGGGTTTGAACTGAACGAGGCTTAAGATATAATAAAGTGATTTTATTCCTTAGGATAGGTGAACACACGAGATAATACAGTAACAAACAAGAAGTACACTTACACTGGGGTTGGGGAATGAGAAGTATGATGTAGCATTTCTCTCAGCAATCAGGAAATCATTCAGGTGATATCAGGTAACCATATCAGCAAACGAAGACAAAGGATATATGGGTGGACAGCAGTTTATAAACCTTGTGTCCCTCTATCTGTAACATTAAGTAGCTGTGATTGGTTTTCAATTACCTCCAGCCAATCTTTCACATGGGAACACATTTCCATGCCCCCACATGCCCCCCTGCTAGCTGGCACAGGCGCAGTAGAACTCTGGGGTCTCATTTCTGTAGCCCCACATATGCAAATGGAATGCCAGCCGGTCTATCCATTTGGCTTTCTGGCAGGAAAACCTTTGTTGGAAGGTGTTAAATGGAACACTTAAAAACTGCTCTGGTTTGAGCCTCAAATAAACAGTGAGGGTGACAAAACCCTTTGAACAATACTTAAGTCCTAGACATAGGGTCGCCTCTAGGGCCATCTGCTACCTTATGGCCAAAGGAATTTCCTCTGGAACTTATCCATACCTTAAAATACAGTATTAAGCATAAAACATAGACATATTAAAATATCCGGTTCCGTTGGGTTTAGCAGGTCCAAGCTTCCCAGTTCTCATTGCCAGATCTGGGACACCATATGGTCCAAAAAACGACTTGCTACAACCTACGGAACCGGAGTTACACAAATGCACATTAAATCATTTTTCACTTTAATACAAAAATCTCCGCTAAAAAAAGAAATCTCAGCTTTTCACTAAATCCCCATTGAAAACAACGGGCAGCTCCGCCATAGACTTTCAATGGTAAATCGCCGCCATTGAAGTCAATGGGGTTTTTCTGCCATTGAAGTCTATGGGAAAAGTCCTGAACATTCAAGGGGGTCCATACTCCGTCGGGTTGGTCCAGGCGGGTCAAGGATGGTTCTGCAGTGATGCCGGAGCAGTGGCTACAGATACCCCAAACCTTGATCCGCTGAGCCCTCCGGAACCGGAGATATGGAGTACCAAATTTCAGCTTTTTCCACTTAGTCGTTTTTCAGAGCCGTTTTTGCCGCCGTCGGCAAAGCCTATGGCGCGACCCGCTCTATCTGGTTCGACCCTTATCGGGGGTCCAAGATTTGGGGACCCGGTGGTGGTCGAGTGGGGGGAATCCCAGGAACTAGGGGCAAAAAGAATTTTATTCCTAGGTGCTCTAGAACTATTTATTCCCACGCTAATTGACGTTGAACTTGACTCAAGTGATTTTAGCTCTTTTAAAGGACATTGTATCCGCTTTGCGGTTTGCGGTCTGGACGGCAGCCAACTCGTTCTTCGAAAGGGTACCTCGAGGAATCTCCATTGAAGTCAATGGGCCCATTGACTTTCAAAGGGAAACCGCCGCTCTCCCTCTCGGACGCCACGTGCTGGTCTTTACAGGAAACAGGACTAAAACAGCACAATTCTCCATTGGAATGCATTGAGCCCTAATGGCGGCCAATGGGGACCTGCAAAATGGTGCCTGAAAAGGTGGGAAAACTACACAAAGAGCTATAATCGTTAAAGAATTATTAACCCTTGTGCTCCCGGATGGATTCTAGTGTGTGTGTGTGTGATGCAAACACAGATTAAACCCGACATTACAATTGAACAGGGGAAAAAGGGAAAATACATTTACATGTTATGACAAGGGTTAAATCACAGTTCTGGGCCTCAGCCCAGTTAACCCCTTGTCTCCCTGGTGAGGTCAGGGGGGCAAAATGGGGTGCAACCCCTTTAATACCGGGCCACCCCCTTTCTCCCTCTACAGGTAGGACTCACGCACACTACCTCAGCTGCCTGTCTGGGTTGGCAATCCCCACACAACATCATGCGGGAGACTCAGGAGTCCTGTTGCCAACAGGTGCACCATCAGACACAACCATGTAATGGGGACTGGTTAGACCACAGGGGCCAATGTGAGATTGGGTGGTTCAGACCAGGACAGAAAATCCGTTACATTTGGAGGCACTGCTGAGATACCTGTCAACAGGACAGGCTTTTGCTAGGCACACTAGGAAACAGGGAGAGTGTATTCTGCCACTTTGTGCTGTGTTGGGACGGACCTAGGGGTAGTCAGGGGGCTGATGGAGTATTGTCAGCTCGCATGGACGACCTAGGGGCCTGAGAGGAGTTGGAGGTTTGGAGAGGGGCTATAGCTGTCCTAGTCACCTTGAGGTAGTGCTAGTGGTAGGATGCCTGAAGGGATAGCCTGTTAACGTGGTCAGGAATTCTGGAGAGGGTCTGCGCTAGGCTAGCCAACAGTAGGTAGACGCCCAAGTACTGCATGGAAGAGCCAGAGTACTCTAGTCCATTCCAGACCCCTTACCGAAGGGAGCACAGACTGGGAGGAAGGAGACACAGCAGACACAGAAAGAGTGAGCCTAGCCTGAGGCAGTGCAAACACGAGTCAGATCTACATTAGGTACACAAGGTGGTGCACAAGGCATGTTTATTGTATCGGTATGGCAGCAGCCCCGCAGAGAGGAGCTCCATTTTCAATCAGAACGAACACAGTAACCAAATGGCGACCGCAAGAATGGAGGATCCGCGCGGTGCGGAAGGTCCAAAATGGCGGACGGAGGCTGATGGAGAGAGCGCACATGGCATGTGTGCGGGTGAAGGGCAAGCTACAGAAATGACTTTTGCGAGCCTGCTGTGGAGTGGCGCCAAGGCTGTGGCCGCACCATTTTTGTCCTGTCTAGGATCTAGGGGCACTACCCCTGAGGACATTGAGAAGGACATTGTAGTGATGTATGGGGAACATAATGGATTTGCTTGTTAGTCGGCGTACAAACAATCAAAAGCTACCTCAACTGTTAAAGAGATTGACAGTGCAAACCAAAATGGCGGCTCCCGCTTCCCTGAGAGACCGCGTGGGCCAGTTGCAGACAAAGAATATAATACTGGACTTGCAGAGAGTTGGCCAGGAGTGGCGCCAACAGGGAAACCCCACCCCGATGGGGAGTATGGCGCGAAAGCTGCGGCCGCGCCCTCATGGACTATGACCAACTCAGTCCCAGTGCTGGGTCATCCGATAAATTTATGGGACCTCCCCCTAATCTCAACCAGGGGGAGTGGTTTCCAATTATGCCCAGTGGGAACGGATCCAGCTGAGAGAGGAGCTGGTGAACCGGTCGTACCCTTGCAGAAAGTAGTTTCTGTAATCAGTGCTGCCCGCGGAAAAGAGGACAAGGATTTTGCAAGCAAGGTGGCTGCAGGAAATTGGCCGGGATTGTCGCCAAATAAGGAGTTACGCTCAGGGGGTAGTGGCGCGAAATCGGAGGCCGCGCTCCCCACGACTGTGAAAAGTTCAGCCCCTGTGCCGGGGCATCCAATTAACTTGTGGGACCCTCCCCAAATATTCACCAGGGGGAGGGGTCTCTATCTCTGCCGGGCGAGACCCGAGTTGTCTGAGGGAGGAGCTGGATGTGAGCTTCCTGTCCCACAGTTGCGAGGAGCTGGTGAACAGGAGAGACCACTGTGCAAAGTGTCTCCCGTAACCAGCACTACAAAGAGCGAGATGGACATTGGGGTATATCTCTATTCATTGCCAGGAGGCTTCCTGGTAGTCATGGCTGGGGACAAAGAGACATTGCGGTGCCTGTGCCTGCAGTGCAGGTTACCCGGCGGAGAAGCTAATAAGGAATGCGGTTTAAAGTTAAAGAGTACAGGAATTCCCTCTGGATATTGCAACACTGACAGGACAGCTCTGCTCCCTCAGCAGATTTTGGAACGCCGGTTCCTTAAAGATAAGCTCAACATCCAGCAGGCCTGGGGAACCGTACCAACCAGTGTCCTTTCTGGTTGGGGATAGTCTCTCTCAGACTTCTTTAGGGAACCGGCGTTCCAAAATCTGCTGAGGGAGCAGAGCTGTCCTGTCAGTGTTGCAATATCCAGAGGAATTTCCTGGATTTTTAAGTGTAATTGGGACTTTAAACCGCATTTCTCTTGCTGACCAAACCGACGGAGACACATCCGGGTACAGACGTTGCGATTTAGCGTCATCGCGCAACCATTGATAGACTTGGAGATCGAGGAGGAGGGGGTCTGGAGCACAAGCGTCGGAGATCATACGTCGACTCCTGTGGACCGCGCAACAGATCCTGGCGGCTATCGTTTCCAATATTGCAGCTAAAGACTAGGATTTTATCCTGAAATGCCCATTTTTTCTGCCACATTGTAAGTAATATCTGTGCTTGCGCTGTGTGGAACTAAATATACTTACTTCACCATATTGGCTATCTCTCTCGTATTTAGGTTCTATCCAGTCCCGGATTTCACTTATTGGACTTTCATTGTACTATATCCCCACTGGTGTTTTATAGTTGAAACATTTATTTGCATTGGTCTGCGCCCTTTGTTTTTCCTTCCTTGTATATTAATTGGTGTTGTGTGCATCCTACACATTGTGGCAGCATCCATTGCATATCAGCTATATTGTTTGTTTGTACTATTTGCGCACATTATACCATATATATATACACACACACACAAAAAACAGCTACTAAACACCAAAAATGAAATAAACACAAATAACCTCTATAAGTATAAAGTGCATGCATCTGTCTATCTTCTATCAATAATAATAATAATAATAATAATAATAATTATGATAAAATAAAGAGTCTGTCATTCCTTCTGTCTGTCTGACCAAGAATATACAAATGGGTAAATCAATTGACTAACCCTCCAGGCGCTCAGAATATAAGCATAGTCCCGCTGGTGAGCAATAATAAAATGAATCTTTCAGACCCCGGCTATAATCAACCACCTGGCAGTGTAATAGGTATATAATGTTCTTCCCCCCAACCGGCTCACCATGAGCACTATCAGGCTGGGACACGGGAAACTCACGTATAATTCTTGTGGCTGTTGATGTCAAGCCTGTCCGGTCTTGGCAATGTGATGTATGCTCCTGCTCCTCCTGGATGAAGCTCCCTCCGTCTCAAGATCTTTTTTCTTCACCGCCAACCCGCTACCCGCCGATGCGGAGGGTGGTCACCTGACCGGCGGCATGGATGGTGCTTCTAGATGACGTCACGGCAGACCCGGCAGCCAGGAACAAACCAGCAATGACTCGGCGTGCAGACGCGCAATGTAACAGCATAGAAGACCTCTCAAAAAGAGAAAAAACGCAGCACAGCACAAAAAGGAAGGTGAAGGCTGATGTGAGGAATAAAAAAGAGCTTTATTTGCACAAGGTGCAAGCGAAACCTCTTGACGCGTTTCGGCCTGGCAGGCCTTTGTCAAAAGAGTGATTCGCTTGCATCATCAGACATCTATTTATACATCAGCAAACTTAGGACAGCTGTACATGTTGTTCAATGTAATGCATTTCAGGTGTCCAACATTATAATCATTAGCAACCTCAGTGTCAGACTTAATGCCCGCATAATGAACATAGATGTCAGAAGAACATGTTAAAACAAAAAATATATATATACACATAAAGAAGACCAATCATTATGACTAAGGACATAAACATAAGTCTAAATGTCTCAGGTCAATGTATTAATGACAGGTCAATAAAATATGAATTCTATGCACCTTGAGCTTAAATAAAGCACAAATAATGTGAATCTAAATTTGAATTTAATCACAAACCCAGAGATATAGGATAGGAGAATCAATGGTTATAATCGACATTTTAAACAGCATTTTAAACATTAATGTACATTTGCAACACTTTCATATTATCATAATAATGTGGAAGTTCATGAAAGATACAAATTGAACCAAAAGTGGATAGGAAATATATAAATAACTCAAAAATAATCATTTATTTAATATAGGTTGAAAATATCTAAAATATCTGAAATGATATAGATAATAAACAAAAGGTAAGAAAAAAGAAAAAAGGGGAGGGGGGGGTGTGGGGGGGGTGGGGGTAGGGGGAAAAAGAGGG
This sequence comes from Ascaphus truei, assembly GCF_040206685.1. Taxonomy (NCBI): domain Eukaryota; kingdom Metazoa; phylum Chordata; class Amphibia; order Anura; family Ascaphidae; genus Ascaphus; species Ascaphus truei. The sequence goes on from NC_134483.1 coordinate 326,943,868, forward strand.
AGGGAAAGGGGGGGGGAGGGAGTGAGGGGGGAGGGGGGGGGAAGGTGGAAAAGGAAAAAGAAAGGAGGGGGGGGGAGGGGGGGGGGAAAGGAGGGGGGGGGGAAAGGGGGGGGGGGAGGGGGGAAGGGGGGGGGCAGGAATAGTGTAACAAAAGGGGGGGGGGGGGTTATAACAATAAAGATATGTATATAAAAAATCAATCATAAAGAAAATGTTAATCATAAAGAAAATGTTTAAGTTCCCATTCTACATTAAGGCCACAAGGTTGCAAACTGTTTAGGGAGAAAACCCATGACATCTCTTTTTTATTTAAACGGTTAAGTCTATCTCCACCTCTTGGGTGGATGGGGATGTGTTCAACACCACAGTAAGAAAAATTCTTTAGTCCCCCAAGTGGACATAATGAAAAGTGTTTAGAAACTGGGTGTGAAAGATCACGTTTGCGAATAAGTCTAACATGTTCAGAGATCCTGACATATAGAGATCTTATTGTTCTTCCCACATATCTTTGTTTACAACCACAAGTAATGACGTAAACTACATGTGTGGTTTGGCAATTAATGAATGTATTTATCCGATATTTACAATTGGGGAATAATGTACGGATTCTTTTAGTGGGAGAAGCATATTTGCAATAATTGCAAAAGCCGCATTTAAAAAAACCTTTTGGTATATTCCCAAGTTTGGAATCTCTTGATTGAAACATACTTTTGGATACAGATGTAGCAAGTGTGTTGGCTTTTTTGAAGGCAAATCTGGGACCCGAATTCGTATATTGTTCAAGGTCTGTGTCCATTTTAAGTACATTCCAATGCTTTTGAATAATTTGTTTTATCTGGAACGCTTGTTTGCTGTATTTTGTGATGAATAAAGGACTATCCATAGTAACTGTACGTTTATCTTTGTTATTCTTTTTGTGGATTAACAGTTCTTCTCGCTTCATCAAATCAGCATTTAGAAATGCCCTATCAACAACTTCTTGTTTATAACCTCTAGAGAGGAATTTTGAACCCAAAGTTTTGGAGTGTTCCAAAAATGTTTCTCTGTTCGAGCATAGACGCTTATATCTCATAAATTGTCCTTTAGGTATACCTTGGATCAATGCATGGGGGTGACTACTGCTGGCATGCAAGTATGAATTCCTAGCGTGGGGCTTAGTAAAAATATCTGTCTGTATACCTGTTGTAGGATCACCATGGATGGTCACATCAAGATAATTTATTTTTTCAGTATGTGTTTCAAAAGTGAAATGAAGATGAAGATCATTGCAATTAATATCGTGAATAAAAGAGTGAATACTATCAAGATCACCATCCCATATGAAAATTAAATCATCTATATAGCGTTTATAATAAATGATATTTGAACGAAAGTTATTAGTGCTACCATAAATGTGCTGAGACTCCCATAAGCCCATAAAAAGATTCGCATATGAGGGTGCAAAAGAGGTCCCCATAGCTGTGCCTTGTGTTTGTAAGAAAAATTGTGAGTCAAATAAAAAATAATTGTGAGTCAATAGAAAAAGAATAGCGTCATTAATAAAAGTGATTTGTGCAGTGGAAAGTGATGAAAGCTGAAGATAATGATAAATGGCGCGAAGTCCGTGTTGGTGTTCGATAATGGTATACAATGATGTGACGTCCATGGTGACCCAACGATAGCCTGTTTTCCAAACAATGTCCCCCAATGAAAGTAACAGCGCTGAAGTATCTTCAATAAATGAAGGTAAATTTTTAACAATTGGTTGGAGAAATTTGTCCACGTAGCGTGACACACCATCTCCCAAAGATCCAATACTGGCCACAATGGGACGCCCCGGGGGGTTCTCCAGTGATTTATGGATCTTTGGGAGATGGTGAAACACAGGTACAATGGGAGACTCACACGCCAGGAATTGTCTTTCTTTGTTTGTTATAACATATAGTACGTCCCCCAGTTCAAGCAATTTCTCAAGCTCGCCAAGAAACCTTTTAGTAGGGTCTGATTTGAGTTTGACGTAAAAGTCAGTATTACTTAGTAATCTAAGTGCTTCATCTCTGTATTTACTTGAAGTTTGGACAATTATTGCACCCCCCTTGTCGGCATTTTTTATTACAATATCTTTATTTTTCTTAAGTTCTTCTAAATCTAGTCTTTCCTGTACAGTCAAATTATCAGGTGTAAAATATGATTTTGAAAATGAATTTCCTTTAGCTAGCGTCTTTAGGTCTCTGTCAACAAGTCGTTCGAATGTTGTCAGACATGGCCCTTTGGTGTTATAAGGCATAAAGGAAGACCGTTTTTTAAGATTAGAGTCAATGCGGCCGAAAAAAGGGGGCTCAGTAATTGCATCAGTACAACCCTCTTCATACAGAGATTGTAAATCAAAGGTAAAAGCAGTATCTGCAAAGGAAGAAGTACCTCCACTTAAACCAGAAACTGTACCATTTCTACCATCCTCACAGGGATTGCTATTTATGACTGTTGTGGTCACAGATTTCTTTGCAAATAACTTTTTTAAAGCCCATTTCCTAGTGTATTTTTGGAGGTCTATAATGGTTGTAAATAAATCAAAATCCTCCTGTGGGGCATAATTCAGGCCTTTGTTTAGCAATAACACCTGTGAAGATGTGAGAACGGTATCAGAAATGTTTATAACATTATTTGATGTAGAATTTAAGAGTACTTCTTCCTCTTGCTGTCTGCTCCGTGTGTTCTTTCTACTCTTTTTGCCCCTCCTGCACTTCTTTGGTTTTTTGACTGACTATTCTCTACAGTAGTTTGATTTATTCTAGTGTGTTCCTCTCTAGAGTTAGGTAAGTATGTTCTATCAAAATAACCTGCTTCTTGATCTTTGTTAGTATGTCTATCCTGTGTAAAAAATGATACTGAGGGTCTGTCTGCATTATCGGAAGAGTCTGTTTCAAAACTCTGTCTACGTTCTACATTAGGTGATTTTAGAATAGATCTAGTATTAGACTTCTGATTATTGATCTCTTCTTCTGAAGACCATTTACGAGGGGTTGAATGTGAAGGATATCTACCCCTGGAGAGATCTCTTGTGGAAACAGGTCTTTCCCAGAAATAGACCTGACCCTTTTCATAGTCAGATCTATCTCTTGAAAATTTCTCCTGCTTTTTAATGATAACATCCTGCTCCATCTTTTCGATATTCTGTAACAATGTTTTATCATTATTTGAGAATTTCTCCATATCTTTAAATCTATACAATTCTTTTTTCAAAACACCTATATCACATGATAACTTTTTCTTTTCAGACACCTTAGTTGCTACAATAAGTTCCATCAGCTTTCTGGAACATTCATCTAGGATGATTCTCCATTGTGATTGAAAGTCCTTGCTGGGAAATCCAAAAGATGGCATCTTCTTAATACGCAGACCCCTCGGTATACGTTTTACTTTGATGTAATTTTCTAGAGTTATTATATCCCAAAATATACGGATATCTTGTGTCAGGAGTCTCTCCAATTTTACAAAGTGATCAATAAGATCTGTCGAATTCTCAAATGTGATGTTCTCTCTGATTTCATCAAAAATAGTTGTGGCCCTTTTTGCCCTTTCAGTATTATTGCCACATTTTTGAACATATGTCGTATGTATATCCATTTCTACCTCTTGTTCTCCATCCATTTATATAAAAAATAAAAAATACTTTATTTATCAGAAAAAAATAATAAAAACCTGGGTAAGTATATAGTGAATACTAAAACCCACTATCAGCCTTCACAATTGGAACAGGGATAAATATCTTAATCTATTCAGATTGATATGTAATATACAGTCACTTTGTCCTCTGTCTCCAATATCTTCAAGCTGCCTGTAAATCATGTATAATATACAAATGGGTAAATCAATTGACTAACCCTCCAGGCGCTCAGAATATAAGCATAGTCCCGCTGGTGAGCAATAATAAAATGAATCTTTCAGACCCCGGCTATAATCAACCACCTGGCAGTGTAATAGGTATATAATGTTCTTCCCCCCAACCGGCTCACCATGAGCACTATCAGGCTGGGACACGGGAAACTCACGTATAATTCTTGTGGCTGTTGATGTCAAGCCTGTCCGGTCTTGGCAATGTGATGTATGCTCCTGCTCCTCCTGGATGAAGCTCCCTCCGTCTCAAGATCTTTTTTCTTCACCGCCAACCCGCTACCCGCCGATGCGGAGGGTGGTCACCTGACCGGCGGCATGGATGGTGCTTCTAGATGACATCACGGCAGACCCGGCAGCCAGGAACAAACCAGCAATGACTCGGCGTGCAGACGCGCAATGTAACAGCATAGAAGACCTCTCAAAAAGAGAAAAAACGCCGCACAGCACAAAAAGGAAGGTGAAGGCTGATGTGAGGAATAAAAAAGAGCTTTATTTGCACAAGGTGCAATCTCTTGATTGAAACATACTTGTGGTTTGGCAATTAATGAATGTATTTATCCGATATTTACAATTGGGGAATAATGTACGGATTCTTTTAGTGGGAGAAGCATATTTGCAATAATTGCAAAAGCCGCATTTAAAAAACCCTTTTGGTATATTCCCAAGTTTGGAATCTCTTGATTGAAACATACTTTTGGATACAGATGTAGCAAGTGTGTTGGCTTTTTTGAAGGCAAATCTGGGACCCGAATTCGTATATTGTTCAAGGTCTGTGTCCATTTTAAGTACATTCCAATGCTTTTGAATAATTTGTTTTATCTGGAACGCTTGTTTGCTGTATTTTGTGATGAATAAAGGACTATCCATAGTAACTGTACGTTTATCTTTGTTATTCTTTTTGTGGATTAACAGTTCTTCTCGCTTCATCAAATCAGCATTTAGAAATGCCCTATCAACAACTTCTTGTTTATAACCTCTAGAGAGGAATTTTGAACCCAAAGTTTTGGAGTGTTCCAAAAAGAAAGACAATTCCTGGCGTGTGAGTCTCCCATTGTACCTGTGTTTCACCATCTCCCAAAGATCCATAAATCACTGGAGAACCCCCCGGGGCGTCCAATTGTGGCCAGTATTGGATCTTTGGGAGATGGTGTGTCACGCTACGTGGACAAATTTCTCCAACCAATTGTTAAAAATTTACCTTCATTTATTGAAGATACTTCAGCGCTGTTACTTTCATTGGGGGACATTGTTTGGAAAACAGGCTATCGTTGGGTCACCATGGACGTCACATCATTGTATACCATTATCGAACACCAACACGGACTTCGCGCCATTTATCATTATCTTCAGCTTTCATCACTTTCCACTGCACAAATCACTTTTATTAATGACGCTATTCTTTTTCTATTGACTCACAATTATTTTTTATTTGACTCACAATTTTTCTTACAAACACAAGGCACAGCTATGGGGACCTCTTTTGCACCCTCATATGCGAATCTTTTTATGGGCTTATGGGAGTCTCAGCACATTTATGGTAGCACTAATAACTTTCGTTCAAATATCATTTATTATAAACGCTATATAGATGATTTAATTTTCATATGGGATGGTGATCTTGATAGTATTCACTCTTTTATTCACGATATTAATTGCAATGATCTTCATCTTCATTTCACTTTTGAAACACATACTGAAAAAATAAATTATCTTGATGTGACCATCCATGGTGATCCTACAACAGGTATACAGACAGATATTTTTACTAAGCCCCACGCTAGGAATTCATACTTGCATGCCAGCAGTAGTCACCCCCATGCATTGATCCAAGGTATACCTAAAGGACAATTTATGAGATATAAGCGTCTATGCTCGAACAGAGAAACATTTTTGGAACACTCCAAAACTTTGGGTTCAAAATTCCTCTCTAGAGGTTATAAACAAGAAGTTGTTGATAGGGCATTTCTAAATGCTGATTTGATGAAGCGAGAAGAACTGTTAATCCACAAAAAGAATAACAAAGATAAACGTACAGTTACTATGGATAGTCCTTTATTCATCACAAAATACAGCAAACAAGCGTTCCAGATAAAACAAATTATTCAAAAGCATTGGAATGTACTTAAAATGGACACAGACCTTGAACAATATACGAATTCGGGTCCCAGATTTGCCTTCAAAAAAGCAACACACTTGCTACATCTGTATCCAAAAGTATGTTTCAATCAAGAGATTCCAAACTTGGGAATATACCAAAAGGGTTTTTAAATGCGGCTTTTGCAATTATTGCAAATATGCTTCTCCCACTAAAAGAATCCGTACATTATTCCCCAATTGTAAATATCGGATAAATACATTCATTAATTGCCAAACCACACATGTAGTTTACGTCATTACTTGTGGTTGTAAACAAGATATGTGGGAAGAACAATAAGATCTCTATATGTCAGGATCTCTGAACATGTTAGACTTATTCGCAAACGTGATCTTTCACACCCAGTTTCTAAACACTTTTCATTATGTCCACTTGGGGGACTAAAGAATTTTTCTTACTGTGGTGTTGAACACATCCCCATCCACCCAAGAGGTGGAGATAGACTTAACCGTTTAAATAAAAAAGAGATGTCATGGGTTTTCTCCCTAAACAGTTTGCAACCTTGTGGCCTTAATGTAGAATGGGAACTTAAACATTTTCTTTATGATTAACATTTTCTTTATGATTGATTTTTTATATACATAACTTTATTGTTATAACCCCCCCCCCTTTTGTTACACTATTCTGCCCCCCCCCCTTCCCCCCTCCCCCCCCCTTTTTTTCCCTCCCCTCCCCCCCCCCCTCCTTTCCCCCCCCCCTCCCCCCCCCCTCCTTTCTTTTTCCTTTTCCACCTTCCCCCCCCTCCCCCCCTCACTCCCTCCCCCCCCCTTTCCCTCCCTCTTTTTCCCCCTACCCCCACCCCCCCCACACCCCCCCCCCTCCCCTTTTTTCTTTTTTCTTACCTTTTGTTTATTATCTATATCATTTCAGATATTTTAGATATTTTCAACCTATATTAAATAAATGATTATTTTTGAGTTATTTATATATTTCCTACCCACTTTTGGTTCAATTTGTATCTTTCATGAACTTCCACATTATTATGATAATATGAAAGTGTTGCAAATGTACATTAATGTTTAAAATGCTGTTTAAAATGTCGATTATAACCATTGATTCTCCTATCCTATATCTCTGGGTTTGTGATTAAATTCAAATTTAGATTCACATTATTTGTGCTTTATTTAAGCTCAAGGTGCATAGCATTCATATTTTATTGACCTGTCATTAATACATTGACCTGAGACATTTAGACTTATGTTTATGTCCTTAGTCATAATGATTGGTCTTCTTTATGTGTATATATATATTTTTTGTTTTAACATGTTCTTCTGACATCTATGTTCATTATGCGGGCATTAAGTCTGACACTGAGGTTGCTAATGATTATAATGTTGGACACCTGAAATGCATTACATTGAACAACATGTACAGCTGTCCTAAGTTTGCTGATGTATAAATAGATGTCTGATGATGCAAGCGAATCACTCTTTTGACAAAGGCCTGCCAGGCCGAAACGCGTCAAGAGGTTTCGCTTGCACCTTGTGCAAATAAAGCTCTTTTTTATTCCTCACATCAGCCTTCACCTTCCTTTTTGTGCTGTGCGGCGTTTTTTCTCTTTTTGAGAGGTCTTCTATGTCTGACCAAGAAACCTAGACACCTGAAGCTTTGCATGCATACTAAGGGGACCCTAGGCGTGTTATTTAAACACCTTAATTCTATGAGTGTGTAGCCATGTGTAAAATTGGTGTACATATCTCTTTCTCATGCTGGCAGTAAACCTGTAAGTATGCAGGATTGCCAGTAGTCATCATGGAGGTTTGCCCTCAACCCCTGGTGATGTGTAAGATAGTAGCAAAGGAAGTGACAGCCTGTCTGTGTCCCCTGTTAGTGACACAGAGAAGAGGTGGGTCTTTCTGGAAGCTGATATATTGCACAGCACTGCCTAAAGTTAGGAGTTCAGTTCCTGTTGTTGTGCTGCCTCTGTTCAGTAAGAGTCACGTGGAGGTCTGCAACAGTGTTGCAGTGGTCTGATGCAAGAGCTGTGAGTCTGTGCAGCTCTGAGCAGAGAGACAGAGAAGCTGGTGAATCTCTTTGAGAGGAGAGGTGGAGAGCAACTCTATTAGAGGAGAAGGAACCTTTCTAATGGAGTGCAGCAGAGGAATGAGCGGCTAAGCTGCTAGCTGTGAGGGGCAGCTGGCCCATACCACCATGCCAATAAAGATGTCCTTGATAAAAGATACCCTCATGTATGAGTCTGGAATTACTCTGCAGAGGAAGGCACCACAGAGGAGTTCCTCATCAGAACCATCCCCATGCAGATGCAGGGATCCTGATGAGGTGGAGGTGCTGCACTGGATATAGGTAGTGTGACGATAGCTTCCACAGGCTTATTAATATTACACAAAAATAACTGGGTTTGAACTGAACGATGCTTAAGATATAATAAAGTGATTTTATTCCTTAGGATAGGTGAACACACGAGATAATACAGTAACAAACAAGAAGTACACTTACACTGGGGTTGGGGAATGAGAAGTATGATGTAGCATTTCTCTCAGCAATCAGGAAATCATTCAGGTGATATCAGGTAACCATATCAGCAAACGAAGACAAAGGATATATGGGTGGACAGCAGTTTATAAACCTTGTGTCCCTCTATCTGTAACATTAAGTAGCTGTGATTGGTTTTCAATTACCTCCAGCCAATCTTTCACATGGGAACACATTTCCATGCCCCCACATGCCCCCCTGCTAGCTGGCACAGGCGCAGTAGAACTCTGGGTTCTCATTTCTGTAGCCCCACATATGCAAATGGAATGCCAGCCGGTCTATCCATTTGGCTTTCTGGCAGGAAAACCTTTGTTGGAAGGTGTTAAATGGAACACTTAAAAACTGCTCTGGTTTGAGCCTCAAATAAACAGTGAGGGTGACAAAACCCTTTGAACAATACTTAAGTCCTAGACATAGGGTCGCCTCTAGGGCCATCTGCTACCTTATGGCCAAAGGAATTTCCTCTGGAACTTATCCATACCTTAAAATACAGTATTAAGCATAAAACATAGACGTATTAAAATATCCGGTTCCGTTGGGTTTAGCAGGTCCAAACTTCCCAGTTCTCATTGCCAGATCTGGGACACCATATGGTCCAAAAAACGACTTGCTACAACCTATGGAACCGGAGTTACACAAATGCACATTAAATCATTTTTCACTTTAATACAAAAATCTCCGCTAAAAAAGAAATCTCAGCTTTTCACTAAATCCCCATTGAAAACAACGGGCAGCTCCGCCATAGACTTTCAATGGTAAATCGCCGCCATTGAAGTCAATGGGGTTTTTCTGCCATTGAAGTCTATGGGAAAAGTCCTGAACATTCAAGGGGGTCCATACTCCGTCGGGTTGGTCCAGGCGGGTCAAGGATGGTTCTGCAGTGATGCCGGAGCAGTGGCTACAGATACCCCAAACCTTGATCCGCTGAGCCCTCTGGAACCGGAGATATGGAGTACCAAATTTCAGCTTTTTCCACTTAGTCGTTTTTCAGAGCCGTTTTTGCCGCCGTCGGCAAAGCCTATGGCGCGACCCGCTCTATCTGGTTCGACCCTTATCGGGGGTCCAAGATTTGGGGACCCGGTGGTGGTCGAGTGGGGGGAATCCCAGGAACTAGGGGCAAAAAGAATTTTATTCCTAGGTGCTCTAGAACTATTTATTCCCACGCTAATTGACGTTGAACTTGACTCAAGTGATTTTAGCTCTTTTAAAGGACATTGTATCCGCTTTGCGGTTTGCGGTCTGGACGGCAGCCAACTCGTTCTTCGAAAGGGTACCTCGAGGAATCTCCATTGAAGTCAATGGGCCCATTGACTTTCACAGGGAAACCGCCGCTCTCCCTCTCGGACGCCACCTGCTGGTCTTTACAGGAAACAGGACTAAAACAGCACAATTCTCCATTGGAATGCATTGAGCCCTAATGGCGGCCAATGGGGACCTGCAAAATGGTGCCTGAAAAGGTGGGAAAACTACACAAAGAGCTATAATCGTTAAAGAATTATTAACCCTTGTGCTCCCGGATGGATTCTAGTGTGTGTGTGTGATGCAAACACAGATTAAACCCGACATTACAATTGAACAGGGGAAAAAGGGAAAATACATTTACATGTTATGACAAGGGTTAAATCACAGTTCTGGGCCTCAGCCCAGTTAACCCCTTGTCTCCCTGGTGAGGTCAGGGGGGCAAAATGGGGTGCAACCCCTTTAATACCGGGCCACCCCCTTTCTCCCTCTACAGGTAGGACTCACGCACACTACCTCAGCTGCCTGTCTGGGTTGGCAATCCCCACACAACATCATGCGGGAGACTCAGGAGTCCTGTTGCCAACAGGTGCACCATCAGACACAACCATGTAATGGGGACTGGTTAGACCACAGGGGCCAATGTGAGATTGGGTGGTTCAGACCAGGACAGAAAATCCGTTACATTTGGAGGCACTGCTGAGATACCTGTCAACAGGACAGGCTTTTGCTAGGCACACTAGGAAACAGGGAGAGTGTATTCTGCCACTTTGTGCTGTGTTGGGACGGACCTAGGGGTAGTCAGGGGGCTGATGGAGTATTGTCAGCTCGCATGGACGACCTAGGGGCCTGAGAGGAGTTGGAGGTTTGGAGAGGGGCTATAGCTGTCCTAGTCACCTTGAGGTAGTGCTAGTGGTAGGATGCCTGAAGGGATAGCCTGTTAACGTGGTCAGGAATTCTGGAGAGGGTCTGCGCTAGGCTAGCCAACAGTAGGTAGACGCCCAAGTACTGCATGGAAGAGCCAGAGTACTCTAGTCCATTCCAGACCCCTTACCGAAGGGAGCACAGACTGGGAGGAAGGAGACACAGCAGACACAGAAAGAGTGAGCCTAGCCTGAGGCAGTGCAAACACGAGTCAGATCTACATTAGGTACACAAGGTGGTGCACAAGGCATGTTTATTGTATCGGTATGGCAGCAGCCCCGCAGAGAGGAGCTCCATTTTCAATCAGAACGAACACAGTAACCAAATGGCGACCGCAAGAATGGAGGATCCGCGCGGTGCGGAAGGTCCAAAATGGCGGACGGAGGCTGATGGAGAGAGCGCACATGGCATGTGTGCGGGTGAAGGGCAAGCTACAGAAATGACTTTTGCGAGCCTGCTGTGGAGTGGCGCCAAGGCTGTGGCCGCACCATTTTTGTCCTGTCTAGGATCTAGGGGCACTACCCCTGAGGACATTGAGAAGGACATTGTAGTGATGTATGGGGAACATAATGGATTTGCTTGTTAGTCGGCGTACAAACAATCAAAAGCTACCTCAACTGTTAAAGAGATTGACAGTGCAAACCAAAATGGCGGCTCCCGCTTCCCTGAGAGACCGCGTGGGCCAGTTGCAGACAAAGAATATAATACTGGACTTGCAGAGAGTTGGCCAGGAGTGGCGCCAACAGGGAAACCCCACCCCGATGGGGAGTATGGCGCGAAAGCTGCGGCCGCGCCCTCATGGACTATGACCAACTCAGTCCCAGTGCTGGGTCATCCGATAAATTTATGGGACCTCCCCCTAATCTCAACCAGGGGGAGTGGTTTCCAATTATGCCCAGTGGGAACGGATCCAGCTGAGAGAGGAGCTGGTGAACCGGTCGTACCCTTGCAGAAAGTAGTTCCTGTAATCAGTGCTGCCCGCGGAAAAGAGGACAAGGATTTTGCAAGCAAGGTGGCTGCAGGAAATTGGCCGGGATTGTCGCCAAATAAGGAGTTACGCTCAGGGGGTAGTGGCGCGAAATCGGAGGCCGCGCTCCCCACGACTGTGAAAAGTTCAGCCCCTGTGCCGGGGCATCCAATTAACTTGTGGGACCCTCCCCAAATATTCACCAGGGGGAGGGGTCTCTATCTCTGCCGGGCGAGACCCGAGTTGTCTGAGGGAGGAGCTGGATGTGAGCTTCCTGTCCCACAGTTGCGAGGAGCTGGTGAACAGGAGAGACCACTGTGCAAAGTGTCTCCCGTAACCAGCACTACAAAGAGCGAGATGGACATTGGGGTATATCTCTATTCATTGCCAGGAGGCTTCCTGGTAGTCATGGCTGGGGACAAAGAGACATTGCGGTGCCTGTGCCTGCAGTGCAGGTTACCCGGCGGAGAAGCTAGCACCACGGCAAGGTGTCCCCAATGTGGCATCCACTACCTAGGGGCCGTGCAGCCCTTCATACCAGGGCAGACCGTGGAGGCGGGAGCAGACACAGCCCAGCTGATGGCTGAAGCCTCGCCCTTGGTCAAGCAAGAACCAGTTGATCCCGGAGAATGATTGCAACGGAGCCTAGAGAGAAAGGGGCCTGCAACTGCGGTGAGAACCCAGAACCTCACCGTCGGCCCCCTACGGGAGTGCCACTCTCTGAATCGGAGTTCGACTCCTCGGACGAGAAGCAAGCAACCCCGACGACGGTGGTGACGCGCCTACCGGCGGACCACTACAGCGGTGCTGGGAAAGAACCAGCACTTACCTGTGTCGCAGCGGAGCGGAGTCTCATGTCGCCAGTGCAGAAACAACCTGAGAGGCGGAGTCCCACGGCCGTGGTGACTGGCGGAGGAGGAACCATCCCGATCCGACGGAGCGGTAAGCGATACCCTTGCCCTCCCCAGGCGCCGGTGGTGGCAACGGTGGAGAAAGGCCTGGCCCAGGCCCGAGCGGAGCAGAGAGCAGAACCATTACTTCCGGCGGCGGACATCGTTCTGGAGGAAGAGGTTTCGGTGGGGAACCCAACGCAAGATGGCGGCGAGTCCCGCGAGATCCATGACATCATTTCCGGTGAGCACAGCGGAATCGGATGGAACAAGGACATGAGTGAACCGGAGTGCCAGTCCGATGGTACCGAGCAAGGTAGCGAGAAGTTGCGGGTCGTAGCCCCGCGTATGCCGGCAGTGTTTCCCTATGCCCAACCCCTGGCCATAGTTAAAACCCCTGCCCCTGTCACTTTTTCCTATGGGTCCCAGTCTAGCCAAGGGTTGTCTGGGGAGTCCCGAGCCACTTTTGAAGAACGGACTGGGGAGAACCTGGACTGGGGTGATTGCTTTACCTCCGAGGAGAGAACGGTGAGGGAAGTGTTAACCTATGTGAAGTCTCCTGGGGTGAATCCCACTGTAATCAAGCCTGTGGCTAACGGGGAAGTCAAGCGTTATGGTATGCACACTCATTCCAGTGGATGTCTGGGGATTTGGGTAAAGTTGCTCATATTGTGCCTATTGCCCGGGGAACCCCCTATGTACCTCCAGTGTCGGCAAGAGTTTCCAGGGATCGCCAAAAGCTATTACTTTATTTTCACCATCCATGGTAGGGAGAAATTGAGTTCAAAATGGGTTCCACTGATGAGGATAGGGGATATAGTTCTAGTGAGGAGGAAGGATCAGGAGAAGAAAATTGGGATTCTGATAGTTCCATAGGAGATTGGGATGCTGATAGTTCTCTAGAGGATTGGGATCCTAAAGTGTCAGACAAGAAGTGGCGTAATCAAGAAAATATGGCTTACATTTCCAGGAGATGCCTTGGGGAATTGTATGGGCATGATCCTCTCAGTCCACTAGCATCAAGGCCAGAGTTATGGGCTGATTGTGGGTGTCCAGTATGTCACCCAGAGTGTTACAGCATTGCTGCTCTAAACCCAGTGGACCATGCTGTGCGTAGGCCACCTTAAGAGGGTATGGTAGTACCAGAGATGGATACTCCATCAGGGAGTCATCCTGGTTGTTATACATCATCTACGTTAGGATGTATCTGTTATTATGTTTATGATGAAAAGATATGTACTGTAATAATGTGTGTTGTTGTGTTTTGCAGTGCTACCTGAAGGTAGGTTCTGCAAATTTAGATCCCAGCCGGGCCGTTGGGTTCCACCAGGGGGAGAATGTAGCCAATAGTAAAATTGGTGTACATATCTCTTTCTCATGCTTGCAGTAAACCTGGTAAGTATGCAGGATTGCCAGTAGTCATCATGGAGGTTTGCCCTCAACCCCTGGTGATGTGTAAGATAGTAGCAAAGGAAGTGACAGCCTGTCTGTGTCCCCTGTTAGTGACACAGAGAAGAGGTGGGTCTTTCTGGAAGCTGATATATTGCACAGCACTGCCTAAAGTTAGGAGTTCAGTTCCTGTTGTTGTGCTGCCTCTGTTCAGTAAGAGTCACGTGGAGGTCTGCAACAGTGTTGCAGTGATCTGATGCAAGAGCTGTGAGTCTGTGCAGCTCTGAGCAGAGAGACAGAGAAGCTGATGAATCTCTTTGAGAGGAGAGGTGGAGAGCAACTCTATTAGAGGAGAAGGAACCTTTCTAATGGAGTGCAGCAGAGGAATGAGCGGCTAAGCTGCTAGCTGTGAGGGGCAGCTGGCCCATACCACCATGCCAATAAAGATGTCCTTGATAAAAGATCCCCTCATGTATGAGTCTGGAATTACTCTGCAGAGGAAGGCACCACAGAGGAGTTCCTCATCAGAACCATCCCCATGCAGACGCAAGGATCCTGATGAGGTGGAGGCGCTGCACTGGATATAGGTAGGACTCGCGCACACTACCTCAGCTGCCTGTCTGGGTTGGCAATCCCGACACAACATCATGCGGGAGACTCAGGAGTCCTGTTGCCAACAGGTGCACCATCAGACACAACCATGTAATGGGGACTGGTTAGACCACAGGGGCCAATGTGAGATTGAGTGGGTCAGGCCAGGCCAGAAAATCCGTTACAAGTGATTAAAATTTCTCTGACGAGCAAGTCAGCCAGTGGGTATTGTAACTGGTAGGATATGTATCTGGCATGTGACATTATAATGCACATAGCCTGGTGACAGATATGGAGATACAGGTGTTACAAAAAGGGGGAGAATGAGGAAGGGAAAGAGGAGAGAGGGAGGGATAGGGGTAGGGAGGAGAGGGAGGGAGGGAGATGAGGGAGGAGAGAGAAGAGGTGTAAAAAACATATAAACACATAAAAAAAAACTTTATTTTCTTGAATATTACTTACATATAACAGATATATGGTATTTCACATCAAACATAGCATGTGCTTTTCCAAGATGACAATCTGTCGTTCGTCCATTCTTGCTGGAATCATCCTATCCTGATTAATTCCTTCCTAATGTTATCCTTCCTCCTTAGCTAACAAATCTGCTCAGTTTTTATGCAGTGAAAATTACATAAGCAGGCATTCTATTCTACTATTATCTCTAAGTAAGACATCACCATGTCTTAGTCTATCTGACATATTAGCGTCTTACTGATATGGAAGTCAACCTTTTCTAACATTGAAAAATCTATGACCGAATCCTTCTCAAAATTGTTTAACAAGCGTCTGTCATATGATCTATCTCAAAATCTCTATCTTTAGAATTAGCCACACCCTTTACTATCAGAAAACCAATGACAGCTGTCTTCATAATCAATAACTCACATTTATAGGAGGGGAAGAGAGTGAGGTGAATCCAACATTCTTCTCTGATTTATACAAAAAAATTATAAATAGATAAAGTTACTTTAACAATCACCCACCATTAATATCACATTCAAAGATTACGAATACAATACGATGAAAGATTACTCTAAAGTAAAGAACTCGATCTGGAGAAATTTGATGTCTTGTATAAACTTCTGTCTATAATTATTTCAATAGGAGAAAGAAAAAGCAGGCAGCGCACTGCCAAAGCAGCAGGAGGAGGCTCAAGGGTTAAAAATAGAAAAACCTTTATTCCATAATGGGATCAAACAAAATAGCCCCCTGACATCTCCAACAGTACCACACCTACGCGTTTTGGGCCGTGTGCCCTTTATTTAACCCTTGAGCCTCCTCCTGCTGCTTTGGCAATGCGTTGCCTGCTTTTTCTTTCTGCTATGGTCAACTCTACTGGTGGATCGCACGCCGCTTATAAGGACATACCGCAGAAGGACCGCACTGACAAGAAGATACTACTAACTGTGAGTTTTATTGTGGGCTTACATTGTTTATTAAGTCAGCGTTTGTGATTCATTTGTGCTGTATATGTGTGCCTGTGAGCACTAGGCACTATCCCTGTCCCCTGCAAGGGATGCTGCACCATTAACCACATACAGTGCCAAGGTCCAGGCGGTTATTAAGTCTTCTACGGAGGGTCTTTCTGGTTTTTGAAGCGCCGGCTACCCATACTCTTATAATTATTTCAATGTTAATTCTCCTTGGGTCATTTTTACCTTTGTGTACACATTCTTATCATAATACATATTCAAAATAGTTGAACAACAAAACATAATGCCACACAAAGTACAGAAGGATGGGAAAGAGAGGGAGGATATTCTAACAGGGGAAGAGAGAGAAGGGAGAGACACCATTTCTCATTAGTAATTTTGATTACTGCAATCCATGCGAAGCCGAGCCTTGACCATCTGCTCTATAATAATAAAATAGCCTGTCTGTCAGGGCCATATCTCCAAGACCGTGAAACCTAGACAGCTGAAACTTTGCAAGCATACTAGGTCTTCATTTAAATTTTTATTTAAATGCATTAATTCTATGAATGATTAAAATTTATCTGACAACCAGCCAGTCAGTGTATGTTGTACTTAGTAGGCTATATATCAGGCACATGACCTTAAATGGGCATAGCCTGTTGGTACATAAGGAGTTTAAGCCTGGTGGCAAATAAGGAGAGTCAGACAGCTACATTATAGAGTTTAAACAGAAAGCAGATGGGAAAAGAAGAGAGGAAGTCAGTTGACATAAGGATAAAGCTAGAAGGCTGGAAAAAGAAAGAGAGAGGCGGGAAAAATTGGGAACATCATAAGGAATTAAAGGCGAGAGATAAGCGGGAGAGAGATGAGGAGGGAGAGAGAGAAGATGGCGGGAGGCACAGAAGAGGGATAGGGAGAGAGATGAGGGGGGGAGAGACGAGGAGGAGAAAGAGAAGGTGCGTGAGGGAGGAGAGGGGGGTAAGGAGGGGGAAGAGAAAGAAGGAGGGGGTGCGAGGAGGACATAGGAAGGACATGAAGGGGGTGCGAGGAGGAGGGGGCAGAAGGAAAAGGAGAGGGTAGAGACGATGGGAGAGAGATGAGGGAGAGAGTGAAGATGGGGAGAGAGAAGAGGGGAGGGAGATGTGATCAGGTAAAAATGAGGGGGGGGGAGAAGGGAGAGAGAGAAGAGGGGAGGAAGAGAGATAAGGGGAAGGTAGGGAGAGAGATGGGGATAAAGATTATGGGAGAGAGAGAAGAGTGGGGAGGAGATGGGTGAGATGAGGAGGGATGAGAGTTGAGTGGAGGGGAGAAGAGGGAGAAGGATAGTGAGAGAGAGAAGATGGGTGAGAAAAAGAAGGTGAGGGAGAAAGAGAAAGTGGGGAGAGAGAGAGAGAAGGTGGGGAAAGAAAAAAGTCACGGAGGTAATGCATGTTGATAATGAAGTTTTTAATTTAAAAAAACCCAACCCGTCAATTTGACGGGCTTTTATCGCTGCGGGTGCAGCCTCACTCACTGGATGGTGAAATTATTGATCGTGTTAAAGAAGGCTCCATAATCAATTGATTCAAAGTTTTTAGCGAGTGGAGCAAAAAGATTACTCCTCAGTACTGCAACCCATGTGAAGCCAGGCCCTTTAGCTAGTGTTATATAATGAAACTATATCGATATACAGTACCATGATAGAAAATGAATCAGTATCAAAATCTCACATGAATGGCCAAAGGCAGCTCTAGAGCTTGAAAGGCCCTAGATCAGTGATTTTAAACTGGGGTTCCGCAGTACCCCAGGATTCCGCTAGCACCCCCCAGGGGTTCCGCGGCCACCATGGGGGGAGAGCTGGGACAACTCCCCAAGCTGTCCCAGGCCCGGTGGCGTAGCGACACCCCACATAGCAGTGACCTAGCGGCTCCTGAGCAAAGCAGCAGCAGCCACCCGGTCACTGCCATCCTTCCTCTCTCTGCCAGCGCCGGAAGTTGCGCCAAATTCCAGCTGACAGGGGGAGAGAAAAAATCAGGCAAGAGCGCATGCGCGCCGGCAGCTCACTTAAAGTGAAAGAGATGTGTGTGTGTCTGTCTCCGTGTCAGTGAGAGTGTCAGTGAGAGTGTCAGTGAGAGTTTCTGTGTCAGTGATAGTGTCGGTGTGAGTGTTGATGTGAGTGTTAGTGTCCGTGAGAGTGTCAGTGGCTGTGAGTCACAGTGTCTGTGAGCCAGAGTGTCTATGTCTGTGAGTCAGTGTGTTTGTGTCTGTGAGTCAGAGAGTCAGAGAAGGGGAGAGGGTGATAGGGAGTGTAAGGGGAGTGTGTGAGGGGCAGGGCCACAGACAGATTTTCCAGGGCCCAGGACTACAGTTCTGACCGGGCCCGTCCACCCCCTCCCCCCATCTGCAGTTTAGCGAGCCCCATTTCACACCTCGCGAGTCCCCGCTATTTCCGTCAATCATCTGATATATTTATCTCCGCTCCGTCGCCTCTCATTCTCCCCCCTCCATCAATTACCCCACTCTCACTCAATCACTGCTCCCCCAGCCTCACATGTATTTCTCTCCCCTGCGTCTCACTCATGCCCTCTTTTCCTTACTCACCTCCTCTCTCCTCTCATTCTCCCCTCCTCCGTCAATTACCCCACTCTCACTCTCATTGACCCCAATGCATATAAAAAGCCCCCACGCTTATAAAAAAACAATACATATTTAAAAAAAAATACCTATAAAAAACCCAATATCTTAATATATAAAATCGATAGGTTGGTACTAGCTGCGGTGAATCTGATTGGTCCTCAGCCTCTGGCCAATCAGATTGGTGGCTCTATGACGTCACCCGGCTCTATGAAGTCACCCAACTCCCTCTCCCTCCCCTCCCACCGGCTCCCGGACGGAGGGGAAGCACGGCGCGGCCCTCCTGCCCCAGCCACCAACGCTCACTTCCCTCCCTCCCCGGCGGGTGGACAGGCAGTGGGCAGGCAGCCTCCGGTAAGATGGCGGCGCACAGCGGACAGGCGGGGGTTGGTATTCAGTCAGGAGAGAGGGGGGGGAGTTAGTCAGGAGAGGGAGGGGGAGTTAGTCAGGAGAGAGGGAGGGAGGGGAGGGAGTCAGGAGAGGGGGGGAGAGAGGGAGTCAGGAGAGAGGGGGAGAGGGAGTCAGGAGAGAAGGGGGGGAAGCCTGAACAGCTGTGAAGAGGGGGGGAAGGGAGTTGAGAGGGAGGATGGGGGAGGCAGAACATTACATCACAGGCAACGCCGGGTGAATCAGCTAGTAGTACATATAAAAAAAGAACCCAGTGCATATAAAAAAAAACCAGTGCATATAAAAAAAAACCAGTGCATATAAAAAAAAACCAGTGCATATAAAAAAAACCCAGTGCATATAAAAAAAACCAGTGCATATAAAAAAGCCCCAGTGCATATAAAAAAAACCAGTGCATATAAAAAAGCCCCAGTGCATATAAAAAAAACCAGTGCATATAAAAAAGCCCCAGTGCATATAAAAAAAACCAGTGCATATAAAAAAGCCCCAGTGCATATAAAAAAAACCAGTGCATATAAAAAAAAAACCAGTGCATATAAAAAAGCCCCAGTTCATATAAAAAAACCCAATGCATATAAAAAAAAATAGCTGCCTATAGCTGGGTCAAGCTTACTTCCGGTGTGCTGACGTGGAGAGCCCTGTCACGCGAAGCAGTGGAAGCTCGGTGGCATGGGGCAGAGAAAGGAAGACGCTTACAGGCAGCTGTGTGTGTGTGTGTGTGTGTGTGTGTGTGTGTGTGTGTGTGTGTGTGTGTGTGTGTGTGTGTGTGTGTGTGTGTGTGTGTGTGTGTGTGTGTGTGTGTGTGTGTGTGTGTGTGTGTGTGTGTGTGTGTGTGTGTGTGTGTGTGTGTGTGTGTGTTATATGCATTGGTTGTATATATTTGGGGGGTGGGGATTTTTTTTGTATGTATTTTGGGTGGGAAGTTTTTTGCATTGGGGGTGGGAAGTTGTTTGGTATATATCTTGTGGGGGGAATTGTGTGAGGGTGGAGGGAATGAGTAAGCGTGGGGTAATTGACTTGACGGAGGGAGAGTAGAGAGGGGGTGAGTGAGGAAAAGAGGGAGTAAGAGTGAGACGCAGGAGAGAGAAATACAATCGAGACGGGAGAGTGAGAGGGGGTGAGACAGAAGGGAGAGAAATACATGGGAAGAGGGGGAAAGAGAGGGTGCTCGTGAGGTGTGAAATCGGTGTGGACGGCTCGCAATACCGCCAACATGGGGGGGGCCCTGCTTAAAATGTTTGTCCTGGGCCCCACGATTTCTGTTGGCGGCCCTGTCTATAAACACACTTAGCTTCCCTTCCAGCGATGCATCGTCATGGTAACCCGCGTCAAGCGTCAAGCGACGCCGCAGGGTCACGTGATGTCACATTACCATGGCAACTTGCCGTCTCATAACCCTGCGTTTCATTTGACACAAGGGCCCCGCAGGAAGGGGGGGGTGCGCGAGGCGCCAAGGAGAGCAGGCAGGGGTGCGCACGGGGAAACGTTTGCGCACCCCTGCCTTAAGTATTATTTTGTCATTAAATGAATGCATAGGTTTTGTTGCATCATGTAAGCTTATCTCTACCTACTGATTAATGTAAGAACTGGCATCGTTTCTTGTATTGTGTAAGAATAAAATGTGGACATAAAATGACATTGTAAAATACTTGTCTAGATGAGGTGCCAATTTTTTGTGATTTGTGAACTAACAAAACATTAGTAATAGTGACATCTAGTGGTTTATTAATTTCTTGTGTGGCCATCAGTGAACAATGTATACAAGACAAGAATGTAATTTTATTTTACTGTAACCCTTTTATCCCATTCCCCCTCTAAGTGAGATGGGGGGTGCTCTCCTTCTGGGTTACTACAAGCGGTCTGGGTGCTGCAACCTGCTGGCAACAGGAGGGCTGAGGGCTCCGCGGTGGTGTGGGGAGAGCCAGGACAGTGACAGGAGGGGGACAGATTACCTTTGTACCTCCAGATGGTGCAGTGCCTACAGCCAGTAAGGATCCTCTGGGGTCTTCAGAGGATGGACCCCCACTGACTCTCCTTCATGCAGAGACAGGAGACATATTTAAAAAAAAATACCTATAAAAAAAACAATATAGTACATATAAAAAAACCCAATGCATATAAAAAAAATAGCTGCCTATAAGCCTCTTCCTTTCTCTTCCCCACGCTGCCGAGCATCCACTGCCGACACGCGACGGGGCTCTGTGACATCAGCACACGGTGCGCCGGAAGCTGGGTCAAGCTTACTTCCGGTGTGCTGACGTGGAGAGCCCCGTCACGCGAAGCAGTGGAAGCTCGGTGGCATGGGGCAGAGAAAGGAAGAAGCTTATAGGCAGCTGAGAGTCAGGACCCAATTCCCCCCCCCAACCCCCACCCCCCAGCCAGCGGATCCACGCAGACACCGGGCATGGCCTACCCAAGGTAAGTCTGTATTTTTATATGTATTGGGGGGCTTGGGGGTATTTTTCTATGTATTTTGGGGCTTGGAGGTATTTTTATATGGTGTGTGTGTGTGTGTGTGTGTGTGTGTGTGTGTGTGTGTGTGTGTGTGTGTGTGTGTGTGTGTGTGTGTGTGTGTGTGTGTGTGTGTGTGTGTGTGTGTGTGTTATATGCATTGTTTTTTTATTATTGGGTAGGTGGGTTTTTTGTATGCATTTTGGGGGTGGGGGAGGTTGTATATATTTGGGGGGTGGGGATTTTTTTTGTATGTATTTTGGGTGGGAAGTTTTTTGCATTGGGGGTGGGAAGTTGTTTGGTATATATCTTGTGGGGGGAATTGTGTGAGGGTGGAGGGAATGAGTAAGCGTGGGGTAATTGACTTGACGGAGGGAGAGTAGAGCGGGGGTGAGTGAAGAAAAGAAAGAGGGAGTAAGAGTGAGACGCAGGGGAGAAAAATACAATCGAGACGGGAGAGTAGAGGGGGTGAGACAGAAGGGAGAGAAATACATGGGAAGGGGGGGAAAGAGAGGGTGCTCGTGAGGTGTGAAATGGGTGGGGACTGCTCGCAATACCGCCAACATGGGGAGGCCCTGCTTAAAATGTTTGTCCTGGGCCCCACGATTTCTGTTGGCGGCCCTGTCTATAAACACACTTACCTTCCCTTCCGGCGATGCGCCGTCATGGTAACCCGCGTCAAGCGTCGCCGCAGGTCACGTGACGTGCCGTTACATAACCCAGCGTTTCATTTGACACAAGGGCCCTGCAAGGGGGGGGTGCGCGAGGCGCCAAGGAGAGCAGGCAGGCGTGCGCACGGGGAAATGTTTGCGTACCCCTGCCTTAAGTAATATTTTGTCATTAAAGGGAATGCATAGGTTTTGTTGCATCATGTAAGCTTATCTCTACCTACTGATTAATGTAAGAACTGGCATTGTTTCTTGTATTGTGTAAGAATAAAATGTGGACATAAAATGACATTGTAAAACACTTGTCTAGATGAGGTGCCAATGTTTTGTGATTTGTGAACTAACAAAACATTAGTAATAGTGACATCTAGTGGTTTATTAATTTCTTGTGTGGCCATCAGTGAACAATGTATACAAGACAAGAATGTAATTTTATTTTACTGTAACCATTTAATCCCACCCCCCCCCCCTAAATGAGATGGGGGTTACTACAAGCGGTTTGGGTGCTGCAACCTGCTGGCAACAGGAGGGCTGAGGGCTCCGCGGTGGTATGGGGAGAGCCAAGACAGTGACAGGAGGGGGACAGATTACCTTTGTATCTCCAGATGGTGCAGTGCCTCCAGCCAGTAAGGATCCTCTGGGGTCTTCAAAGGATGGACCCCCACTGATTCTCCTTCATGCAGAGATAGGAATCCACACAGCAATGTCTTTCTGTATTTTATTTAGCAGACTCCATGATAAAGAAGCAGTAGCAGCATATCTCTCATGCAGTAATCATCATTTCTGCTCTCCTACTTTCTGGGCCTAAGCTGTAGAATATCTCCTCCCTCCCCCTGGTAGCATGGGGAAGGGAGAGACAGTTTCCCCATCTGTAGTCTCCTCTCTTTCTCAGCTCACTCTCTACTAATTGAACACTAACTGAACACTAACTGAACACTAACTGAACACTAACTGAACACTAACTGAACACTAACTGAACACTAACTGAACACTAACTGATAATTTAGGAGGCATGTCCCAATTTGAACATCCCAGGGGAGTGTCTCTAACTCTGACTCATTACAAGCCAGAGCCAGATACAGATTGGCCCACACACAGCAGGGGGCGTTCCAACCAATATCCACCCCTGAGAATGACAACCTCAGAGTTGCAAGGCCCGCCCTCGAATATTGCTACAACATTCAAGGCTGAAATTCACATACAGGCCTAAAACTGGATTTAACCTTTCCACTGCCTGCACTAACAGGACTGACAGAGGAAAGGTCCAGAAACAGAAGTAACTGCCAGGAGGCCATGTTACATTACATTGAGTTTTTTGTTTTGCATTTATATTTTAAATCATAGCAAGCACATAAGGGAAAACTCCTATAGTGGCGCACACCTCCAAATAGTACATTATCACAATGAAAAGGTAACTATTAATAACTATAATAAAATAATGAGACTGTTATGTTTACTCGTGCTCTATTTATAAGTAATAGCCAGAAGGAAAAGATTGTTTGTTATAAACAATGTGTACATTGTTATTCATACATGAAGCTCAATCTGGGAGAACCCCTATAGTCCCACCCTCTCCCAACACTGCCCACAATTTTTAATTTGTCAAAGTATCTGGAGAGGAGATTACACAAGTGCTCCTCAAATTAAAACTGAGCAGTTAATGTGGACCTAACGTGCTGTAGTCAAAGTTCCCCCAGCCATTGCCATACTGCTTGCTTCCTCAATCAACTCTATTTTGTCTGCCTGCCATATCCCAAAGACTTGGAAAACTGCCAGAGTTGTTCCAATCGTCAATAGTAGGGACAAAAACACTGTCTCCAGCTGCAGGCCAAACTCTCTTCTCCCAATAATTTACAAAATCATGGAAAAATGTGCCATTCCCAATTAAGCGATTACTCTACCAAGACAAAAATCCTTAGCAAATTCCACTCTGGTTTTTGCCCCAAACACTCCAGAGTAACTACCCCCTATAAGTTTGCAACGAGATCCAGTGTGGAATGAAACTGAGACAACTTACTGGTGTAATATTCCTACAGTGCTCTGGAATAGGGAAGCATGCTTTAAACTGGTTTCACTCCTACGTATAGGGTTGCCAGGTGGCTTCTCCGAAAATACTTAACTCAACTGTGAAAGGTGCGTCAGGTCACTATGTCCATGGAGGAAAATACCGGACACATACATGTCCAGTATTACAGTACCTCTCATTTTTTACTGGACAGAGTATCCAAATACAGGACAGCCCAGTTCAATACCAAACACCTGGCAACCCTACCTACGTATAAAGTAGATCCCAGCATGTGTCTATTTCGGGCTCTAACTCCAACCCCTTGGATATCACCTGTGGTGTCCCGCAAGGCTCTGTTCTGGGGCCCCTACTCTTTTCAGTCTTCATCAATCATCTAACTATATAGCTTGTAATGGAGCTAGAGTGCACATTATGCGGATGACACAATCTTACACTGGCGACACAGTTTATTGCACTGCGGCCAGATCCGCAAGCCGGGAGATTTCCCGGCTTGCTAGTGGCCGCCCCTCGGCGTGCCGCGCGTCACCGACGCGCGGTCACGCGTCATCGGGAGCGTGTGCCCCCTGCACGCGCGTCCAGGGCTCCCCGAGGGAGCCCTGGTGTCCCGCGATGTGGGGGACGGTGGCAGGGGGTTCCGGGGGACCCGGCGGACCCGGCAGCGGGAGGGAGAGCGCCCCGATCGGAGGGCGCTCTTCCGCTGCTTCGGCGCACGCCCGTCACCCTCCGGCGCGCGCCAGGCTACTGCTGCGGCCGAGAACGGGCAAATGCTCGAATAAACTTGGCCGCAGCAGTATATGCACACAGCCCCTAGCCTCTCTCACTTTGAACACGTACTTCAATCTGATTTTTAGAGACTTGAAAACTTCCCAAAAAAACTGGTTTAAACACTGACCAGACTGTAACAATGGTATTTGGGACCAATGATACATTTCTAAGGCCTGGGACATAGTGCCCCAAACAGTGCGGAGGCGCGCTGAGGCTTAGGGAAAGCGGTGCTTTCCCTGGCCTTACACAGCGCACCATCAGGGGGCGGGACAGGGGCAGGACGGGGGCGGGACGGGGGCAGGACGGAGGCGGGCCAGTGACGTCACGAAGCTGGTTCGCCCTCATTGGGTGAACCACTCACGTGACCGGCCCTGCGCTCCGGCAAGCGGGGAAATTTCAAAACGCCGTCAGACACACGATTCCCCAAGCGTGCTGACGCGTGCGCAAGCCCCTGCTAAAGCCACTCTCATTGCGGCTGCAGGCGCTCAGTGCGAACAGCAGCACGGGTCAGCGCATTAGCGCTGACCATGTCCCAGGCCTAAAGATACGAATGATGGAGATTAAGATCAGAATAAACTCTAATACCTTCCTAGCCCCTATCACTGGGTATATAGTTTGACTCCCAATTAACATTGGTGATGCACATAGATATCCTGACATCCCAAACTATGCCAAACTGAATTTACTTTATAGGAACAAATCCTCCCTAATCCCGCTGGTCCGAAAGCACATCGCACAGCAGATACTAATACCCATTATAGACAATGTATAATAATAATACCCATTATAAACAATAGTATATGGCACAGCAGCCCAAATTCACCTTAGCAAACTTGATACCCTCTACAATGCAATATGCCGTTTTGTTCTCCAATGTAACTATAACTCACATCACTGCAAAATACTCAAAAAACTAGATTGGTCATCACTTGAGTCTAAGCGCAAAATTCATATTTTATGTCTTGCCCTCAAATACTTTCTGGGCAAGCTACACGCCTATCTGAACAAGCTCATCACCCCTACCACATACAGCAGTTATCATCTGAGATCAGACTCCAAAAAACTGTAAAAGACTGTTTATACACCCAGGGCCACCGACAGCGGGGGACAGCCGGGAAAAATGTCCCGGGCCCGGTGGCTGCTGGAGGTCTGGTGGCAGGAAAAAAAAGTTGCCGCCAATGTGCAGGCCTCTTCCTCTCTCTGTCCATGCCGAGCTTCCATGTGGCAGGCCTCTCTGACATTGCTGTGCCGGAAATAAGTTTGGCCAAGGTTCATGTGCGCGCCGGCATGAATGGCAGGCCCAGTATGCGCTGACGTCAGAGGCTCCAGCATGGGGTTTTGTGAGGGAAAGGCCTCACAGATTGGTGAGAGCGGGGTCCAGCAGCACTGCTCTGTCTGGCCGCCGGGCCCCCGACAGCCACCACCCCCGTCCTTGGCAGTCACTGGCCCTCCTGCAGCTACCGGCTCCCCCCCCCCATCCCACAGTCACTGGCCCTCCAGCAGTCACTGACCCTCCTCCCACCCTCCAGGCAGTCACCAGCCCCCAACCCCCCAGGCAGTCACCGCCCCCCCCCCCCGGCAGTCACCAGCCCTCCTGCAGCTACCAGTCCTCCTGCAGCTACCGGCCCTCCTGCAGTCACTGGCCCTCCGGCAGTCACCGGCCCCGCTCTGGCAATCACTGGCCCTCCCAATAGTCAACCGACCCTCCTGTGGCCACTGGTCCCAGCCTGACCCTCCCCAGGGTAAGTCTATTTTTTTTATATGTATTGGGTTTTTTTTTTAATATGCATTAGGGTCTTTTTATGTATTATGGTCTTTTTATATGTATTGTGTTTTTTATGTATGTATTGGGGTTTTTTTTTAACATTTAACATTTTTATTGTTCCTATGTTTGCCCACATCCAAGATGGCCACAC
The DNA here is from genome assembly GCF_040206685.1 of Ascaphus truei. Lineage (NCBI taxonomy): Eukaryota > Metazoa > Chordata > Amphibia > Anura > Ascaphidae > Ascaphus > Ascaphus truei. The sequence goes on from NC_134483.1 coordinate 326,970,657, forward strand.
TGCCTTTGGTACTTCCTTTTGCCCTTAGATCGGCACTGAGTCGCTCTGTTATGACGTCATCAGGTTCTGATTTTTGGCGCGAAACGGCCCACAGGTAAGAGGGTATATAATGGATGTTATCACATTGTGTTTTATCCTTGAAAAAGAACGCTGCGACGTTCGAAATGCATTGGATGGGTCTTTTGCCACAATAAAGTGCCCTTTTAATCATTTTTTTGTCCTGGGTTCTTCCTGCTCCGTTTGTGCTGGTGCGCTTTTTGGTCTCCCTTTTCCCTGTATTGCATTGAGTAGCTGCACAGCCTGCCTGCCTGCCCTACCAGGATGTGAGTACTTGTATATTTTTCAGGGGAACCTGCCAATGAGACTGATGGTGAGTGGGTTGCACCACACACCACCTGTCTTCAGGAGGATAGTACCCATTATATGACACAATAGGTACTATATCAATTGTTAGTACCCTGGTACAGTGGTCTGGCTTATTATCATTTTGAGATATACCTGCATTTGAGCGCTTCAGCTATTTTCAATATTGGGAGGTGAAGGGGGAAGGAGAATGAGGGTGTGATAGGAGCAGACTGAAGGGGGGAAAGGAAGGAGGAGGAGGAAAGGAAGGACAAATGGGAGAGGAAAGAAAGAAGGTGGAGGAGAGAGAGAAGGCGGAGGAGAGAAGGCGGGTGAAAATAAGTCACGGCAGTAATGCATGTTGATACTGACGTTTTTAATAAAAAAAACTCCATAAGAATGTCACTAGGGGTCCTGTCTACCGCTTTGAGGGCAGGGCCTAATTTTGGAGGGTAATATTGGCACTATATATTTAACTACAACAGTACTGTTCTTGAGTCCTGAGGAAGTTGTGATTATAACACTTAAACATTGACACCTGTATAAATGAGAGACAACGGGAACTTAGAAATATTGTTCCCAGAAATAGTTTTATATGCTTTGGGGCTGTTAACTGGGCTAGCTTCAGATGCAGCGGCCATTATCCGATCATTTCGCGGGTTGTATTCATTTGCATACCAGGTCATGGTGCATGATTTCTTGTAAAATTTCCCGCATTAAGACGCAAGTTTACTAGTGTTTTGATTGAGTGCAGAAAATCGCATTTTAGCGTTGCCTACAATATCATCGAGAAACTCAAGTGGGCAATCGCGAGTTGTTGTCTTAAAAATCTAATTGCAATTCAACCGTCTTTTATTTCCGTAAAGTACTTCAAGTGTGTGTAATTGTAATTTGAAGATTAACATTATGAGTTCATGCTGTATACTGTACATGGGAAAGAAGTCCTTTCTGAGGCTCCATAGCCATATACAAATCCTCAAACTGTATCAATCTGTAAAAGATGAAAAATATGAACACACAACAAAAAGTATTTTTAACGAATTAAATGGGTTTTTTTTGTTCAGGATGATAAATTGAATAATAAAAAAATACAATATCGCCTCGTCTTCCTAATGTAAAATGTTTATTCTGCGCAAGAGTGTATGTCAAATTGGAACCTTGTTGAAACGCATATGAGTGTCATCACATTTCTGCGCATGTGTGTCATTATGTTCCTAATTAAATTACTTTACAGTAAGATACAGTGCATTTCCTCAAGGTGTCGCTAGATATCTGCAAGACAGTAGTACAGTTCTGCTATTAGTGTATCTAAATATTAAAAAAACACTTATATTTTCTAGCTTTATATAGTGTTTTGTACATACTGTATTCTGTACAGTATATCAATTACATGTTTTTATATATTTAAATGCCTTTAGAACTTTAGGTATAGTACTACTGTAAGTGTCTAAACAGAAAAAAACATGAAAACACCAAAAAGTATATTTAAAGAATGAAAAGGGTTATTTGTACAGAATTATAAAGGAAAAAAGAATAATACAAAAATACAACGTTGCATCTTCTTCAAAATTTACAATCTTGTCTTTTTCATTTTCAAAATGGCTGGTCATCTGGGTCTGTAAAGAAAGACATTATTCTATATTATGAATCGCACCGTACATTATGCAATCCTGATTTTGGGGGGGTTTAGGGACAAAAGGCATGACATGGGGAACAGTACATTATGACTACATTGTGCCTACACATGAAAAAACTATTAAACCATGACAGTACAGTTCATTATTATACTGTACTGTATCTTCTGCTTTTTTGGGGGTTGGAGGAGACAAAGCATGCATGATATGGGATACAAGCACTTTACATTAGGACTAAAGGTTTACATTAGGTTTTTGGGGGTTTGGGGGGGAAGGGACTTGGCATGCATGGATTGGAGCACTGTGTCTTACCTGGCAGTATTGCTGGGAGCGTTTCCTGTACTAAGGGGGGTATTTCCTGCACATTGTCTTTGCCCAGCTCCAGACATACAAAATAGAAAATAAGCATTAAACAATGAAATAATTTAAAACAATCAACTGTCTTTTTTTTTAGATTAAAAACATTGGTGGCGCATCTATATTTTTAAATAAATGTATAACTAGTAGTCGTCAAACAAGTTGATGGGCCCGCCATTGATGATGTCTCTCACAGGGAGACTGGTAACATTAAAATAGCGCTTCACTTCTTCCATAATTGTTCTCCTTAATTTTGCTAGAAGAGCCCTCTTGTGTTTATTGCCTTCATAATTAACATTTTGGGTCAACTCGCAGTCCCATCTCAAAACTGATGTGGTGTTTAAAGATGAACTGGGCATATTTCTGAGGTAGGCCACCACATCCAATCTTGTATTTCTCCCGGACACTATGGGTCAGGTCTCTCCGCATGATGTCTGGGACCAGTACAATCCTAGGTTCTGGAGCAGGTGTGCTTCTGGCACAGGGGTCGTTTGTCTGGGAGGATGCTTTCCTCCTGTCATGGCCTCACGGGGTTGCCATCGCCTCCAACAGAAGGGTATATGTGTATCCTGGAGACAGAAAGGGATGAGCGTGGGGGGTCCCTTGGGGTGCTTGGTGATGGAAGCGTGAAGGTCAAATACAGGGATTGAGAGGGGGGGCTATGTGGTTCCTCCATGGGACAATAAGGCACCTCCAGATCACCCTCCTGCTCCTGCATCAGACATATAGAGGCAGGGACACAAAGCAAAGAATAGAGCCCTGCAATGTTCCTCTCAATCTTATCCAGACGAACACCCATGCACCTATCCATATTCTCCATGCACTCCAAAAGACGATCTATCTAGGCCTCCATTTTGTCCTTGTATTGCTCTGTTGAGTTGTCAGTGATTTCGAAACCACTAAAAACATCCAGCATGTGGACAACCGAGCTGATCTGGTGCAAGGAGTGCTGTTTTATCCAGATGAACATCTGCATGGCTTGGTACTGGAGGAGTTGAGCTGGGGGCTTTGGGATGAACATCGGCATGGCTGGGTGCTGGAGGTGAGCAGGGGACTTTGGGACGAACATCCTCGTGGCTGGGTGCTGGATGAGGTTAGCTGGGGGGCTATCTGGATGAACATCAGCGTGGCTGGGTGCTGGAGGAGGTGAGCAGGGGGCTTCGAGATGAACATCTGCATGACTGGGTGCTGAATGAGGTGAGCTGGGGGCTTCCAGACAAACATCGGCATGGATGGATGCTGGAGGAGGTTAGCTGAGGGGTTCCGGACAAGCATCGGTGGACAAAGGGTAAGAGCGGTGGATGTTAGGGAATCGGTGACGGTGGGTGATGGCAGTGAAAAGTCCGGGATGTCCGATTCGTCTTCGGTGGGTGCAGAGGCAGTTCTGGGGCCCGTCCAAACAAGTTGATCATCGTTTATTTTTGCCATTTTCTTCTTCACATACAAAGGGCCAGGGTTCTTTGCCTTGGGAGCCTACGAAACCTTTTCTTTAGGCACCTTTGGCTTGAAAACAGCTTCCAACTTTCACTTTCTCGTGGTCGGCATAGCAGAAGAAAGCAGGTTCCTGTGTCCCTATAATCGGGGTTGATCCATGGAAGCAGATGGAAGAATGCACAATACAGTATCTGTACAAGAGCTCGTTCAGATAGAGATCAGTGTATGGGAGGCTATGCAATTTCTGTCACCTTTTATGCACTGTGTCCCTATTTGAATTTTTTGGCAGGCATGGACATGAGCTGCAGGTGTTAAAAGTTTGCGTATACTTAACCTGTTGAGCGGGGCCCATTACATTATAAATATACCATCACTTCTGTTGATTCAATGCACATTGAATATACATCGATTACACATCGAATATACATTCCTTTGTGCTTGATTTATTTTCTAAAGAAGCGATGCCGAAGAAAGTTATTTAAAAGGATCTCAGCATGAGAATACAGGCTATGTACAAGAGAGGACACAGAATTTTACAAATCAAACACCGGTTACTTACTTCGAGCCTCAATTTAGCACAAAGCACTAGCATGTTCAGACAAAAAGTGTAAAGCGGAGTCCCCCTCTCACAACAGAGTAAGTATTTTTGTTTTCTTTCTGAAATTACTGTATTACTTGTATAAGCTTCTTGCATATCAAAATTAATTTTTTTTGTTTACTTGTTTTCTTTGCAATTCTTTTACAGCCAAAAAATTACTGTGCTACTTTTAGAAGAAAAGATAAAATGTTTTTTTTTCTCTTGCTGCTTGTATTACTCTAAAATTGTCTTGCATATCAAAATGCATTTTTATGTTTACTTGTTTTCTTTGAATTCTTTTAGAGCCAAACATTGCTGTATTACTTTTAGAAGTATAATTTTAAATTCTGTTTATATCATGTATTTGTTTTGAATTATTTTTGGGCATAACAAATTGTTCTCTTTTCCTTTAAACTGTAGGATGGCAAAGCGTCTCATGGACGAAATCAGCGAGGCTAATGATGAGCTCTGTGAAGCAACAGTCAAGACTGTTCTAGAGAACAGTCACAATATAACAGCATCTAAGACCAGCATCAGGGTGATGAGACGCCAACTGGGATGAAAATATGGACATGTAAAGGAAGTGTCTTACTGTAATAAAGTACAGTATGATACAATAGTATGCAGAGTGACAGATAGGGTTGATACTGTACTGTAATTACTGGGCCGTAGCTAGGACAGTACAGGTAAAGTGTTGTACACTACTGTACTTTAGGTAAAAGTGTGGTTTGACTGTACAGTACCTGTAAAATTCTTCCTTATCATTACAGAGCATATCCAATGATAAGGGAGGCCCACAAGTTAAAAAGAGTGGACCAAGCACGGGCATGGATTGAAAGTGGCGAGACTTTTCAGGATGTCATCTTTTCTGACGAGACAACTGTAGCTCTTGAGAGATTTGCCCCTTTTGCATTCCGCAAAAAAGGATGCCTATCTCTGATGCCGTGGCCCAAGCACCCACTGAAGATGCATGTGTGGGGTGCGATCTCTAGATGTGGACCAGGATGCATAATCATATTTGAGGGTAAAATAATGCACAAAGTCACATGCTGTAGCGTCATGCACTGTACAACTGTAGTGTATTATGTACCCTAATGTTCAGCTTTTTCATAATTTTTTCTTCTCTTGTTCCAGGAATCATGGATAAAGTATTTTTGCAAGAGCAAATTGTCACCCGTATTGTTAAATACATTAGGCATGATTTCCCATCTGGTGGTCACCGGTTCTTCTAGGACAATGACCCTAAACATACTGCCTCCATACCTATATTCTTGCGAACGGGATCAACTGGGTTAAGACGACACCGGAATAAGTGCTTCAGTGCACAGTAACTGTTTCTCATTGTATTAAACTGTTTTTATCTGTTCAACTAATTCACAATTTTTCCCCTCCCATTCCAGATCACCAGATTTGAACCCCATAGAACTAGTGTGGCAAGTGCTGATAGGTCCATTTTCCTGATCAGACCTGGGGCAGGCAACTTTACACACACACACACACACACACACACGACCCGGGGAGCTTTTCCTCACGACACTGGTATATGCTTCTGGTCTCAGATATGACAGTGACGAGCCCGGAGTGTGAGAAGACAGGAACACAAGGGATACTGAGTTCTCACAACTGATTTAATATGTGGACGGAGCGTCTTTTATACATAAAGCCGTTGTCAGTTCATTACATCTGTTTCAAACTGAGTTCCCATATATAGATCACACATCTAAATTTACATGTAACCTTTAAAAATGCCTTTTGTGTAAAACATTTTACTGCTGAGCAACAGCTATTTAATGTGGTCATATAAGGCTTGGTGGTCTTACTTCTTGTGTAGATGACTTGATGAACCAACTGGTCTAAAATGAAGCTAAAGATGAAGCGCACCAGGATGACATTGTTGACAGTGCCGACAGGTGCGCGTGGGTCCGGCACGCTCCCCCGCCTCTGGGACATGCTCCATGGTCACCATGGTGAGGAAGCCTTTGCTGGTTCTGCGCAAGCGAGTTTTAGCTTGGGTCATTTCCTCTCTCTGCTGGCTCGGGATTGCATGTGGGAGGGGGGGGGCTGCGTGTAGGGGCGCGAGTGAGCGCTCTGGTGGTCCCACACCAGAATCTCATCGACCAGATTGTAGGGAGGATCCCAGATAAGGTTCAGGATTGGTAAGCAAATTATCTTTTACTCTTTAAATATGTTAATGATGATGGGATGTGTATGCCTTGATAAAGTGCTCTGTGTAGCATGAAACATGTTGGTAGGGTAATGCCTTGCCTTTTTTCCTTCCATGACTATTAAATCTTTTTATGGATAATGCACTTTCTTCCTAAATGCTCTTGTTTGGATGATTCTGGTTGTGCTCTGCCACTTCTCTCTTCTATCTGTTTCCACAGATACACAAACTTTCCTCTATCCAGTGTTAATTACTTTATATTATAGTGGGGGTGTACACCTTTAAAAATTAAATTTCAACATGAGCAATTAATTATATTCTTAATTTAGAAGCACTTGCAAGTCCCTGAATAGTAATTTTGTATACATACAATAAACCGGTATTCTTATTATTCAATGTACATAAAACTTTCACATGGATTACTTAATCAATCAACCTTTTTACCATATTTATTCTTAAAAATGTAATAAAACATTTTGAGGGAAAAAGAAACCTAAACCTATTATAATCTTGGTTTCCACTCAACTTTGCAATACATAAGACTCCCTGAACTTTTCAATCCAGACGGGAAAATATTATTAATTCAACTTAATATACACTCATACTCGGTTAATGTGGCACAAATAATTTGGGTTTGCATGTCTTAAAATTAGATTGGAAAATTTCTATTTTCTGCTTTTGTCTCTCCTAAGAGCCCTTCTGACATTCACCATCTCTGTCTACAACATTCTTTTACACATTCTCATGTCCTTCAATCAACATTCCTGTGTAAAAAAAAATCGCTTAAGAGAAAAAAGGTGGGGCTTACAGCTGCTTAGACATGCAAACAACTCGGAGAGGGGTAGCTGACTTAATATTTAGATACAGTCCCTTCATTTTCCTTGTAATTAATATAATTTGTAGTTATCTTATTTCCCCGACACTCTCCTTTTCTTCAACATAACATTTTGCCTAACTTAGGGGGACAGACTGTCAAGAGAAAAATACTCTTATCTTCCCAGCTTTGTTGCTGTGCTTGAGTATTAATTGAGGAACCTGTACATCCCTGTGCCACACTGCATTCATCCCTTGGTCTGTTCCCCATCCCGTGAACAGTCCCTGACAGAGGCTAATTCTGCCTTGGGTCCATCTCCTCCCCCTCCTCTGCGTAAAAGGCATTTCAATAGTGAGTGGTGTATGGGCTGTTTAGTCGGGTTCTTAGTGAAGTCATAAAAACTTCTTAGATGAAGAATGCCTCAGTGCCTGTGACCCAGAAAGAGTAAAGGGGCTTAGGGGGTTTGAGAATGGGGACACTGGGTTAAATAGGGGCAACATATGGAGGTAATAATTGTCCCAATACCATAGGGGCAGGGGATAGATATACATTTAAACCACAGTACATTTCTTAATATACCTATAATCCCATTGTGGCAGGACGGCCTGTAGCCGAGGTCAGGGAACAGTCCACACGTATAGTTTCAGGATAAATAAAAACGTTCAGTGGCTTTATTTCTCCACAGTAACATAACATGCGGGTACATTGTCCCTTTAACAAAATAAATCCTGCTCCACTTTGGGAGAAAAACTGACTAATAACGCAGCAGACCTATCTAGCAGGCTGGCTGGCTAAACCAGAACCAAACCATAAGGGTACTTTAAGCAGTCAGTAAACAAATGAATAATCCTTACTTTAGTTGAAGTAGTCTTTGGTGAAATCCCTCTGGCTAAGGGCTCACGCAGCAGTGTGCTTCTCTCTTTCTCTCTCTCTGGCAGCTACTGCCAGTCACATGATCCTTTATCTACCTTGCTGGCTCTCAGGTGTCAGCTAAAGAGTTCTGATTTCCTAACTTCCACCTGAGTTAACCCTTATGAGTGCTGGATGAAGCACTCAGACATATGTCTCCCCGGCGTAACTGATAGGAGTTGACTTCACTCTGTCACATACCTCCCCTGTTTGTGTGTGGCTAGTGTCCCACACGGCTGAAGCCCGACCCTCCACTCCTTCCCTTGACAAAAAATCAGCATTTCCATGGTCCTTTCCAGGTCTATGCTGAATATCAAAAGAGAAGGGTTGGAGGGCAATATACCACCTGCTCAACCTTGGATTTGTGTCCTTCATGGTGTTTAACCACTTCAAGGGCGCATGGTCAGTGACCAGGGTGAAGTGTACCCCGGCGACATAATGTCTCAAGGCCTCAATTGCCCATTCTACAGCGAGGCACTCCTTCTTAATAACGGAATACCTCACTTCCCTTGGGAACAGCTTCCGGCTGATGAACAGTATGGGGTGTTCAACACCATCAAATTGCTGAGACAGCAGGCACTCCCAAGACCATTTAACTTGGGTCGGGGCACTCTTTTTTGTCAGATCTGTTAGGGGTGCAGATATTTCTGAAAAATTGGGGATAAACCGCCGGTAATACCCTGCTAACCCCAAAAGGGAGTGGACCTTTGTCTTTGTCTGTGGGGTGGGGTCTTCCTTTATGGCAGCCACCTTGCTAGCTAGTGGCCTTACTATCCCTCCCCCAATGGCATAGCCCAAGTACTTTGTAGTGGATTTACCCAGGGCACATTTTTTTGGATTTGCAGTGAGCCCTGCTTCTCTTAAGGACGTTAGGACTGCCCTTAACCATTTTATATGAGACTGCCAGTGTCTGCTATAGATGACAATGTCATCCATGTAGGCCGCGGCATATGCCCTATGGGGTCGTAGTACCTTGTCCATTAACTTTTGGAACGTGGCTGGAGCCCCATGTAACCCAAATGGCATAGTGACGAATTGGTATAAACCGAGAGGGGTGGCGAAGGCAGTTTTGCATTTGGATTCTTCCGCTAGAGGTATCTGCCAATATCCTTTCGTGAGATCTAGGGTGGAGATATACTCTGCTTTACCAAGCGAATCAAGCAATTCATCCACCCTAGGCATTGGATATGCATCAAATCTGGATACAGCATTTACCTTTCGCAGATCCACGCAAAACCTCACCTTCCCATCTGGTTTAGGGACCAACACGATAGGGCTACACCATTCGCTGTGGGACTCCTCGATCACGCCCAATTCCAACATGTCTATTATCTCCCTCTCTACCAGGTCTTTTCGGCCCTCTGGCAATCTATAGGGACGGGACCGTACTTTTACGCCAGATTCTGACTCAATCCTATGGGACACTAAATCAGTCTGCCCTGGCAGCTCAGAAAAAACATCTGGGAACTGGTCACATACATCAAGTAGGTCTGACCTTTGTTCCCTTGTTAACTGCTCTCCCATGGGAACCTGGTGGTCAGTGTACGTACTACCCTTTGGAAGCTTTGGACCAAATCCGTCTCTCCTTCCTGAGGGTGAATGAACAGCGATCTCATTGTTTTCCAGGGTTTCAGGAGGTTCACGTGGTATATTTGTTTACCCTTCCTGGACCCTGGTTGAGAGATCTCATAGTTCACCTCCCCGGTGCGGCGGAGAACTTGGAAAGGACCCTGCCACTTCGCAAGGAGTTTACTCTCTGATGTCGGTAGTAGTAGCATCACTTGGTCCCCATGTTGGAAGACCCTCAAGAGAGCATTTTGGTTGTACTGCCTCTCTTTTTTTTTTCAATGTTTATATTAGGCATTTAGATGATACAACAGTTCTGACATATACCGTAGCCTAACATTTTTCCATAACAATTTTTTTGGGGGGGAAAAGAATGGCAACCTAAGTTGTCCAAGAAAAAAGGGGGGGTGCCTTCTTAGAGAGAAGGTAGAGAGGGAGGGTGGTGAGAGAGATGAGGGGGTGTGAGGGAGGGGGGGAGGGTTATTGTCATCCCATTTGGCTGTTAAGGCTTTTCTGGTGAGAGTAGTTTGAGTTTTCTCTTATGGAGGGGGAGTTGGCCTCCCTCCCACCTGGGTTGGTTGGTGCGCTCTAGTAAGATGGAACCAGGGTTCCCAGATTTCCTCAAAGGCCGGGGTTTTTTGTCTGATGTTGGCTGTGAGCCTTTCCAATGTCATCACTTCCCCAATCCTTTTCTTAATCGTGTTTAGCGCTGGTGTAGTTGTTTTCCTCCAGGAGGCCGCAATACAGCATCTCGCCGCAGTGAGAATGAAGGATATTAATTTCCTGGTGGGCCGAACTATATTCGGCATGGGTGCAGCCAACAGGAAGGTCAGTGGTTCAATAGGAATTTCTAGGTCGGTGACCTCTTTTATAAGAATTTGGACCTTGGCCCAGTATTTCACAATTTCTGGAAGGTCCACCAGATGTGGGCCATGTCCCCTCTATTACCACAGCCTCTCCAACATTGGTCTGATGCCAGAGGGTAGATCTGGTTTAATCGTGCTGGGGTAAGATACCAGCCAAACATGATTTTATAGATGTTTTCCTTAATTGTGGTGCAAAGGGAAGTTTCTGAGGCTGCCTGCCAGATTTCCTCCCAAGTCTCTCTTTCTATACTAACGTTTAGATCAGCTGACCATCGCAGCATGTAGTCGTGCTGTGTAGGGGACGTTGAGCGCATTAGGATATTGTATATGTCCGAGATAAGTCCCTTCTGGTAAGACTTGTCCTCACACAGGTGTTCAAACGTAGTGAGAGTGGGGTATTCTGGATGAGGGCACGTAGCTCTGACAAAATTTCTAATTTGTAGATATTTAAAGGTGTCCAATTCTGTAATCTTAAATTTGTTCCTCGGTTCTTGGTAGCTCAGGAGCTTCCCTAGGCTCAGAACGTCGGCAATCGCCTCTATACCCCGTGTGTGAAGGTGGGCGAACAGCTTAGATCCGCATCCTGGAGGGAATTTAGGGTTATTAACGAGGGGGGTGAGTTGTGAGTTTGTGGATGAGAGGTTAAATTTAAGTTTGCATCTGGACCAGGTGTCCCATGTGAATCGCGAGGCCTGTAGTTTAAGATTGTGTAAGTGGCCATCTCCTCTGTTCAGGCTCCAGAGGCAGGCTTGCAGAGAAGGCAATTTGGCACACCGAGTTTCCATTCCCACCCAGCAACATCGGGTCGGGTCTGAGTTCCACATTACTACCTGCCTGAGCTGAGCGGCTAGATAGTATTTATAAAGATCAGGTACCCCCATCCCTCCTCTGGATCTAGTGGTCATCAGGACTGATCTGGCGACCCTGGGTCTCTTACCCTGCCAAATGAAATGGAGTAGTCTATTCTGTATATATTTTAGATCGGCGCCCGGGACCTGGATTGGGAGCGTCTGGAATAGGTACAGCATTCTTGGGAGTATATTCATTTTGGTAGAGATCATCCTCCCAATCCATGAGATCTGATAACCTTCCCACCGATCGAGATCCCTTTTGATCTGATCCCATAGTTTCGGGTAGTTATCCCTATATAGGTCCCGATAGTGCCTAGATACATTAATTCCCAGATATTTAATGCATGAGGGACATCATCGGTAGCTGAAATTTAGCTTAAGAAGTTTGACTGTGGGGTCGGGAAGACTAAGATTTAGGGCCTCTGATTTTTCGCTGTTTATTTTATACCCTGATACCTTTCCAAACTCCGTCAGTTCCATCTGGAGGTTGGGGAGGGAAGTTAGGGGTCTGGTCAAGGTCAGGATAATATCGTCAGCGAATAGGGAAATTTTGTATTGTTCAGTGGCCATGGGGATACCCTGGATGTTTGGGTTTTGTCTTATCTTGGTAGCCAGTGGTTCAATCGTAAGAGCGAAAAGGAGAGGGGAGAGGGGGCATCCCTGTCGGGTGCCATTGCGAATGTGGATTTGTTCCGATCCTCCACCCGATAGTCTAACTGAGGCGGATGGATTGTGGTAGAGCGCCTGGACACCCTTAAGAAAGGAGTCCCTGAATCCAAATTTTTTTAATGTTTGGTCTAGGAACAGCCAGTCAATTCTGTCAAATGCCTTCTCTGCATCTAAACTTAATAACATAGCTTGTGAGTCTGTAAGATGGGCATGGTCAACTAAATTAATGATTTTGCGGGTATTGTCTGAGGCCTGGCGGCCCAGGACAAACCCGACCTGGTCCATGTGTACTAGTCTCGGGAGAATTGGATTAAGTCTGTTCGCCAGTATTTTACTGTATAGTTTTAGATCATTGTTCAACAGTGAGATTGGTCTATAGCTTCCGCATTGTGTGGGGTCCTTCCCTTCTTTGAGAATTATGGCCAAATTGGCGGACGACATTGAAGATGGGATAGGACACCCTTCTAGAAATGAGTTGAACAATTGTAAAAGGTGGGTGGACAGAATGGGGAGAAACTTTTTATAATAGGCATTCGTGAAACCATCAGGGTCCGGTGCTTTAGAAATTTTGGAGGCCTTGACGGCCCATTCTAGTTCTTCCGCCGTTATTGTGGCGTTCAGGAGAAGGATTTCCTCCTCTGTTAATGAGGGAAGGTCGCAATCAGCTACGTAGTCAATGGTAGCCGATAGCTCCTTCGGGTCTGGGCTAGCAGAGTGAGCCCTTAGGTTGTATAATTTAGAGTAAAATTTAGTAAATTCCTCTGCAATTTTTTTTTCATTATATAGAAGCTCCCCAGCACTATTCCGAATCGCCGTTATTTGCGATCTTTTGTGTACGCCTCGTAGCTTGCTAGCAAGAAGTCTGTCGGCCTTGTTCCCTTTATCATAATACCTCTGACCCGTCCATTTAAGAGCTTTTTCAACATTGTCCATTTGAATTATTCTTAAGTCGCTTCTGGCAGAAGCCAACTGTTTATAAATTTTCCGGGAGGGGTTATTTTTATGCTGTTGTTCTAAGTTTATTATTTTGTCTGTTAGCTCTTTGGTTTGTTTAAGTTTAGTTTTTTTCCGATGGGAGGCAATCGAGATGAAATGTCCTCTGATTGTCGCCTTATGGGCTTCCCACAGGCTCGCTGGAGAGGCAACAGTGCCTATATTTATCCGGAAATATTCCTTAAGGGATTTTTTGAGCTCCCGTACTGTCTCCGAGTGGTTCAGTAAGGAGTCGTTCAGTCTCCAGCAATATGAGGTTGTTTTCATGAATGGAATGGACAGGGTCATGGTGATAGGAGCATGATCTGACCACGTGATTGGGCCGATGTCAGTATCTAGGGCGGCTTCTAGGATGTTCTTGGTAGCAAGGAAGTAGTCTATACGGGAATATGTCTGGTGAGGGGCCGAGTAAAAGGTATAATCCCTTTGTCCCTGGTGTTGTGTTCTCCAAATGTCTAAAAGAGAAAAGTCCCCCATAATGTCCTTGAATTTTTGCCCCAGTCTTTGTGACTGAGAGGAGTGTTGTCGCCCTGGGAGGCTTGATTTATCTTCTTTAGGGTTGAGAGCCATATTTAGATCGCCTGCAATAAGTAGCGATGATAGATATTGGGGGTCAATTTCAGCCAGAACTGTTTTTAAGAAATCTGTCTGGTTCTCGTTTGGGGCATATAGGTTAATAAGGGCGATTGCCGAGCCCGAGAGTGAACCATAGACCACAATAAATCTTCCCTCTGGATCTGCCTGGATTTTAGTAAGATTGAATGGGGTGCCCTGACGAATCAGAATGGCGACCCCTCTGCGTTTACTACTATAAGAGGCAAAGTAGCTCATCGGATACACATGCTGGAATATTTTGGGCGGCTCCTGGTATGTTAAGTGTGTCTCCTGGAGGAAAACAACATCGCCCCCCAAACTTTTAAGCTCCTGTAGGGCCAGGCGTCTTTTTCTGGTATTGTGGAGGCCCTTGACATTTAGGGAAATAAACCTTAGAGCTTGTTGGTGTGACATTTTGATAGGTATTGACGTTGACTATTTGTAAACTCTGAGTTAAGGTGGTAGCTGGGCAGCCAAATGGGGCGGGGGGTATGGTGGGAGGGGAGCCGCTGGGATAGGATCAGCGGGGGTAGAGAGGAAGGAAGGTAGACCCTATTGGGGTCTGTAAAGTTTGAAACCGATCTGACCTACAGACCGGTTGGGATGGTTTAAGGGGGGCGGGTCCGACGACTGTCTCCAGTAAAGGTGGGCCGAGTAGAGACCCTTAGCTATTGGGAGTTACTGCCAAGACATCTAGTCCGTGGGTGTCCCAGATAGTTGGATTACTATCCTGTATAGGCAATGTGGGGGGTTGGGGGGGGAGGCGAGGGGGTATTTCGCATGTGTATTCTGCAGCAGGTACAATTCATGCAATGTGTCACATTTCAGGCGAACATTATGTGTGCATTGTTAGACCACTTAGACATATACCAATTCCTAAACAGTGCAGAGGGAGACCCAGCGTCTCTTTGGTTCCTGCAGGGCAGGTGAGGTCCAGGGTGATTCAACCTGGGAGTGCTCCACGCCTGAGTAGGTGGGGCGTCTTTCGTAGAAGGGGGGGGGGGTAGGAAGATAAAGGGAGGGAGGGGGAGGGGGGGGAGGAAGGTAGTGGTAGGGGGAGTTTGGGGAGGCGGGGGGGGAGAGGGGAGGAGGGGGGGGAGGACGGGGTGGGAGGGGGAAAGGGGAGGGGGGGTAGGAGGGGGAAAGGGGAGGGGGGGGAGGTAAGGGGGACAGGGAGAGGAAGAGGAGGGGGGAGGTAGGGGCCACATCTAGATTAATGTGTTATGAGGAGTAGTCTCTCAATGGTGGGTGCGTTGGGGTGCGTCAGCTGTACCAACCCGGTCCTCCATTGATCGTCTGCGAGGTGTCAGCCCAGGTATGCGCTGATCGGGTTCTTGCGTGGGGGGGGTAGGGAGGGAGGGCAGGGGACCGGGTGTCGTTGGCAAGGGGAGGCGTGCTGTCAGGATTCCCCGTGGGCGCGGGGGGAGAGAGTGCAGGGGGGACCAGGATCGGGTACATGGGACCAGGCGTAGGCGGAGGAGGGACGGCCAGAAGGTAGGCGCTGGGTGGAGTCGGATGATCCTCGCGGGCAGCCGTAGTCCTGCTCTGGTGCGTCCAATGTCGCAGGCAGGAACCCACTGCGCCTTCTGATGACATCATCCGGTGCTCGTCTAGGGCGGCGGGGAGCGTCTCGTTGGTGTGGGACCTCCCCCGACGCCATCTTGTGGAGGTCTCCAGGCAGCCGCGGGGCGAAGAAGATCCACGTGGGGAGGAATGGACTCACCCGTCGCCATCTTGAGGGCTCCTTGGAGTTGGAAGCTATCCGAGCCATGGCCCTCCGCGGGATACCGGAGTCAGCTTTACGGGGTCCCGCATTTGCTGTGGTGTTTTTGAGGCGGCTGTGGTTTGGTGCTGTACCCGTGACCGGACGCAGGCTTCAGTGATCGCCAGAGAGAGGGGTGGCCACGTGTAAAGGTATGGGTGCTCCCGTCGCCATTTTGGGGGGTGCATATTTTCCCTTTAGGTGTTGCTTTGCATGCAATTGTGATGTGCGAATTAGGGGCTCTTCAGGTGTGGGCCGTGGTTTGTACTGGGTAGTCCTTTATTTTTCCCGGGACTGTCTTTTCCCCGCGATCCTCTCTGATGTTCGCACGGGGATGTCATCTCTGTCTCGTGGCTGGCCCTCCGGGTGGTGTTCCGGGTAGAAGGGCTCTAGCGGGAGTCCCAGGACTTTGGCCAGATGCTCCATGTCCTCTGGATGGCGCAGCGTGAGGAATTTGCCCTTATGGGAGACCACCAGCTTGAAGGGGAACCCCCATTTGTAGGTTATCCCCTTCTCACGGAGGAGTAGGGTCAGGGGACGGAGGGCCTTGCGGCGGTCCACGGTCCGCTTGGACAGGTCATTGTAGACCTGCAGCTGCTCGCCTCTGAACGCGATCGTGCTCTTCCCTCTGCTTGCTGTAATCTGCCTTTCTTTAGCTGAATAGCTGTGTAGGCGCACGATCGCGTCCCGCCGGCGGTTAGGGTCCTCAGAGCGGGGGCCCAAGGCCCTGTGCGCCCTGTCCATCTCCAGGTCCTGCGGTTCAAGCTCGGGGCAGAGGAGGAGGAAGAAGCCAGACAGATAGTCCCGCAGGTGTGAGGGCTGTACAGCCTCAGGGATGCCGCGGATGCGCAAATTCTGGCGGCGATCCCTGTTCTCCTGATCTTCCTGGCTGTCCTTTAAGGCGTTGATCTCGTGGCCTAGGCGGATAATTTCTTCGTCTGCGTCAGTTTGGTGGTGCGTAGCCTCATCTAGCCTGGTCTCCAGCGTGGTTGTTCGTTCCTGCAGGCCATGGATGTCCTGCCTGATCTCTGCCACAGCCTCTTTTAGGTTGATTTGCAGGGACCGCTGGAGCTTGGTGAGCAACCCCTCCAGGTATTCTTTAGTGATGCCTCCGTCCACGAGTAGGATGGCCTCAGCGGGGCTTGGTGGGTCGTGGGGGCCTTGTTTGCTTTTCTGGCCTGGGGTCTGGGCGCCATCTTGCCTCTTATTCCCCGCCTCAGCGGGCCGCTTTGCGGGCGTAAAGAAGTTCCCCACTCCCTGAGTTAGGGTTTTTTTCCCCTTAGATGTCATCCTGACAGGTTTAGGGATTTATTTGTGGGTTTTGTAAAGTTTTTTAGTGGGCTAAAACTCCTGCAAATTAGAGTTTAGTCGGAAGAGTCTCTGGAGCTCTTCCTTCAGCCGACCGTCCTGTGTGACGTCATCGACACGCCCCCTGTACTGCCTCTCTTGACGTTCTTGAGCAGATTTGAGGTTTTCCTTCGCAAACCGACCTATCATATCTAGGCGGTTTCTAAGGTCTATGACATACTGAAGGGTATTCTTGGAGGGGGAGGGCTCCTCCTCCCAGGATTCCTTCAGTAGGTCGAGAATACCCTGAGGTTGGCATCCATATAGGAGCTCAAACGGGGAGAAGCCTGTGGATGATTGGGGAACTTCTCGTACCGCAAACAACAGGAAAGGGAGAAGTTCATCCCAAGCTCGCTTTTCAGTGTCCACAAACTTCCTAAGCATAGTTTTTAAAGTATGGTTAAACCTCTCTACCAATCCATCAGTCTGAGGATGGTAGACCGAGGTCCGGACGGATTTTACCTCCAATAACTTCAGGACATCCTGCATTAACTTTGCCATGAAATTTGTTCCCTGGTCAGTTAACATTACTTGTGGAAGTCCTACCCTAGAAAACAGTTCTAACAGCCTGTGAGCAACCTGTTTAGCAGTGGCTGATCTCAGAGGGAAGGCCTCAGGATACCTGGTGGCATAATCAACAACAACGAGTATAAATTTATGTCCCTTCGCAGAGGGTTCTAAAGGTCCGACCAGATCTACCCCAATTCTCTCGAATGGGACGGCTACCAAGGGCAGAGGAACCAAAGGAGCCGGCTTCTGTCCTTTTTGGTTAGTTAACTGGCATTCAGGACATGTCTCACATAGTTTCATGATGTCACCATGTATGCCTGGCCAGTAAAACCGGGACGAGATGCGGTCCGTGGTCTTATCTCTGCCCAAATGACCACCCCATGGGAGAGTATGGGCTAGGGTAAACACTGTTTTAATCAACCCTTTAGGGACTAGCATCTGTCGAATGACCTCCCCTGTTTGTGTAACCTTATTCACACGATATAGTATGTCATTCAACAGTTCAAAATGTGGAAACACTTTTACACCTTGTTCATCTATTATCTTGTTGTTGACCTGTACCACCTTCTCATATTGTCTAGCCAGAGCTGGGTCCTCCCTCTGCCTCTGACGAAAGTCAGGAAGATCCAGGTCTGGCAACACTCCCGTATCTATCTGTTCCCCACCCTGGTCATCCCCGGCCATGACCTGCAGTCCTTTGGGCTGACTAATGTTACCAAAAGTCCCAGCCTTTCTTAACCAGTCCTCTTTTTCCGCACGTCTCTGTTTACCTGTCTTTGGGACATGGTGTCTACGGGGGAAAATCTCTGGGGAAAAAGGGAACAAGTCTCCGGGCTTCTCCGGTACCAGAGAAGTAGGCTCCGTAGGAGTAGGGGCCAACAATGTTTCGAGGTAGGGCCAGTCTCAGCTAAGTAGAACAGGAGCAGGTAGCCAGGGAGCAACTCCCACTAGTAGGCTAGCCTCTTGATCCTGGATACGCAGTGTAACGTTCGCTGTCGGGTATCTCTTTGTATCCCCATGGATACACTCGATATTCCAAGGAGAGTCATAAGATAGTCTATTGCTTGGAATTAGGCCCTCTAGGATCAGGGTTTTTCCAGAGCCCGAGTCCAGCATGGCGTTTACTTTTGTCCCCTCCAGAGATGCTGGGACTAACCACGGATTGTGGTCCCCTTGGAGACAAGCTGTGGCAGTGGTTCTGCCATATGAACAGTCCATTTCCTCATCTCCTGAGTACGCAAACTCGGTCGTCCGTGGAAGCTCTCGACGGAGCTCGGTGTTTGGACCTCTCCGCTGTTGGATGGGGTCCTCCCTTCTGGTTGGTGGGGTTATCCTCTCCACCGGGTGGGTGACAGGAGTCCAGCTTCTCGGGGAATACTGTGGGTGGCGGCCTCCCTTGAGTGATCCAGTGACCTCGGACCCAGGATGGGTGTCTCTGCGGGAGTTTGTACCAGGAACCCTCCGAGATTGGAAAGGGTCTTCCGATCGGGTTGATTGGATCTCCCGAGCTGGCGGGTTGTAGACCCCTCGATTGTCTGCTCTCCTGCCTCTAGCATCACCGAAGTTTTCCACCAAGCGGACCGCTGAATCCAGGGAAAATGCAGCGTGTCTTTTTACCAAGGAGCGGAAGGAGGGGGGCAGTATCTGTATGAACTGCTCGAGCACAAACTGTTCAAGGATCTCTGCCTTGTCATGTTTTTCCGGTTGTATCCACCTGGCACATAAGTCTACTAAGCGGTGGGCTACGACCCGGGGTCTGTCTCGGTTTGTATATTTGACTGTCTGGAACTGCTGTCGGTAGGTCTCTGGCGTGAGGCCTAGGCGATCCAGAATAGCAGCCTTTAGTTTCTGATAGTCCATGGCCTCGTCCGCTGGAAGAGCCTGGTAGGCTGCCTGAGCTTCCCCTATGAGGAGTGGAGCCAGAGTCGTTACCCAGCGATCAACTGTCCAGCCGTGGGCCGTGGCTACCCTTTCAAAAGTGAGGAGAAATGCCTCTGGGTCTTCATTTGGCTTCATTTTAGGCAGCATCACTGGTGGGTTATTTTGAATCCCTGGTCTGCCTGGGGTTGGGCCTTCGACCAGCAGTTGGAGTAGCTTTTCCTCTCGCCGGGCCTGTTGCTCATCTTGCTGGGCTTGTCGCTCAGCTTGCTGGGCTTGTCACTCATCTTGCTGGGCTTGTCGCTCTGCTTGCTTCTCTGCTAGCTGGAGCTGTTGCTCAAGGAACAGGGAAAAAAAATTCTCCATTTTTTTTTTTTTGTGGGGCCCTTCAGATACAGGGGCCGTCCGACATCCCACTTCTGACACCACCTGTGGCAGGACGGCCTGTAGCCGAGGTCAGGGAACAGTCCACACGTATAGTTTCAGGATAAATAAAAACGTTCAGTGGCTTTATTTCTCCACAGTAACATAACATGTAACATAACATGCGGGTACACTGTCCCTTTAACAAAATAAATCCTGCTCCACTTAAATAAATCCTGCTCCACTTAGTCAGTCCAGAAAAACTGACTAATAACGCAGCAGACCTATCTAGCAGGCTGGCTGGCTAAACCAGAACCAAACCATAAGGGTACTTTAAGCAGTCAGTAAACAAATGAATAATCCTTACTTTAGTTGAAGTAGTCTTTGGTGAAATCCCTCTGGCTAAGGGCTCACGCAGCAGTGTGCTTCTCTCTCTCTCTCTCTCTGGCAGCTACTGCCAGTCACATGATCCTTTATCTACCTTGCTGGCTCTCAGGTGTCAGCTAAAGAGTTCTGATTTCCTAACTTCCACCTGAGTTAACCCTTATGGGTGCTGGATGAAGCACTCAGACATATGTCTCCCAGGCATAACTGATAGGAGTTGACTTCACTCTGTCACACCCATAAACAACTTATAAAGGAATTTTATCTTAACAACATACAATAAGGTTAGTTTTATACCTCCAGACGTGGCCTATAATACATTTATACAGAAAATAAATCTTAACTCTTTATGCGTATGTAATTCTTATCTGAACTCAAACAAGTATTATCTTATCTTAACCTAAATTACCATTATATCTGAGACACCATATGCAGCCCGTTTGAATTAAACAACAGGGACTCCAACCCTTTGTTATATAAATCAGGGACTTAAACCCTCGATTCTTCTGCCCTATAAAATTTAGATTCTTTAGATTCGCAGAGAAAAGGTGAAAACCCATAAAATACTTTTTACTCACCTTTTCAAATCCCACTTCTGGCACCAAATTGATAGGTCCATTTTCCTGATCAGACCTGAGGCAGGCAACTTTATACACACACACACTCGACCCGGGGAGCTTTTCCTCATGGCACTGGTATATGCTTCTGGTCTCAGATATCACAGTGGCGAGCCCGGAGTGCGAGAAGACAGGAACACAAGGGATACTGAGTTCTCACAACTGATTTAATATGTGGACAGAGCGTCTTTTATACATAAAGCCGTTGTCAGTTCATTACATCTGTTACAAACTGAGTTCCCATATATAGATCACACATCTCAATTTACATGTAACCTTTAAAAATGCCTTTTCTGTAAAACATTTTACTGCTGAGCAACAGCTATTTAATGTGGTCATATAAGGCTTGGTGGTCTTACTTCTTGTGTAGATGACATGCTGAGCCAACTGGTCTAAAACTAAGCTAAAATATGTCACTATTTAAATCCCTGAGCAGAATAAAGCTGACACACATTGCTTTAACCTTTTCAGTCCCTGAAGGGAACAAAACTGACAGATACAATTTTTAACCTTACAAGTGCTGAAGGATCATATAAGAAAGGTCGTTAAACCGTCCAACAAGGAGGAATTAATAAAAGGAATAAAGAGTTTCTGGAACGACATACTCACTGTACAGAAATGCAATAATTATTTTGACGATATTAGCAGCGTTTTGCCTGTTCTTTTAGTGCGCAATGGAAATGCCACCGCCATGTAGTAAGGTACTGTACTGTACTGTACTAAGGTAAGTACATGTACAGTAAGTATAGTACAGGTAAGTATGGTACTTACAATAACCTGTTTAAATGTTAGCCTTACTGTACAGTATATTAAAGGCAATTGAACATTAACCATTTTATGTCTGCGCTTACTCTCCACTTTGTATATATTATACAGTATGTACAGTATTTGTA
Organism: Ascaphus truei; assembly: GCF_040206685.1. Classification (NCBI taxonomy): domain Eukaryota; kingdom Metazoa; phylum Chordata; class Amphibia; order Anura; family Ascaphidae; genus Ascaphus; species Ascaphus truei. The sequence goes on from NC_134483.1 coordinate 326,992,181, forward strand.
ATAGACACTTGTGTATTACCTATTATTTCTCAAAATTAATTATAGTTTACAGGTACGGTAAGTTATAGTTCATTTCTTTTGTGTGGCTGTCAATAGTGTGAAACAGTCAAGGCCTTCAATTCACTAATCCTGCAGCCTTTTTTTTCCACAGGAGATGCTGCACTACTGGGGGGGGGGGGGAATGTCCAAGCTTATTGTACTGTGTGCATAATAACAGTCAATAGTTTGTCCTAATCACCCCTCCTCTCAATGACAAAATAAATCCACAGTTGTTTACACCGGGTGAGGTGACTCAGATAAACCCCATGGAATTAAAAACCACAATAGCCAAAGCCTGAAACATTAAGTGTCCTTGTGTGTGAATGTTCTATTGTGAGGGTGGTGGGGTGGGGGAGGTGCTACTAAATTAGTCTGTCTTTGTATAAAGCTGTGATGAGTGTGCAGGATTACAGTAGAAATAGATACTTGGAACTGTTTTAAAATATAATAAAAGTTATCACTGCCTTGAGACCATGTTTGTGTGTGTGTGATATTTTCATAAACAGTATGAAAAGCAGATCAAGCCTAGCAAAAGTTGAAGGTATTAAATAGAATGCCCCCCCCCAAAAAAAAAATTTTTTTACAGTAATAAAAAGGTAGTGATTTTATGAATGTAAAAATTGATAAAATATTTTAAAAATGCTTTATATAATGTTTTCTTAAAATCATTCATTTATTAAGAAAAAAAAAGATATGCCTTTTTTTTCTGACTTGAAATTCACATTGTCAGTGAAGTTATTCTAGACCAATCACAATGCAGGACTTATCACCCATGCACATGCGTGTAAAACCAGGCAAAGTAATTACTCAGCCAAGAATCAAAGGCTCAACATAATGTGTGTTTCTTTTTTAAGGTCCCATGGCCCAGGGGAGGTGCTGATAACGAGTCGAATGCCTTTTGCTTGGCTTTGTGAGGGTGAGGGGGGGGAATGTGCAACTAAATTGTGTCTTCTTGGTCTATTGCTCAAATGAACGTGTGGGATTACAGTAGAATTAAATCATTTGAGCTCTTTTAAATTTTAATAAAAGTGATCACTCACTCCCTTGAGAACATGTTTGTGTGTGTGTGATATTTCCATAAACAGTATGAAAAGCAGGCCAAGCCTAGCAAAGGTGAAGGTATTGAATAGAATTCCCCCCCTCCCCAAAGAAAAAAAGACAGTTCGGGCTATTGTATGTCACCTCATAGAGAAATGAAAATGTAGTGTTTTTATGAATGTAAAAATTGATAAAATATTTAAAAAAATGCATCACATAATGTTTTCTTAAAATCATTTATTTATTTAGCCCTTGTCGAGAAAAAAAGAAAAAAAAAAGATATGCCTTTTTTCTGACTTGAAATTCACATTGGCAGTGAAGTCACTCTAGACAAATCGCAATACAGGACTTATCTCCCATGCGCATCCGTGTGAAACCAGGCAAAGTAATTACTAGCCAAGAATCCAAGGCTCAAACATAATGTGTGTTTCTTTTTTAAGGAGATGTGGATAACAAGAATGCTTTTTTGGCTTTGTGAGGGTGGTGGGGGGGTGGGCAGGAAGATGCAACTAAATGGTTTCTTCTTGGTCTAATGCTTGAATGAGTGTGCAGGATTACAGTAGAATGAAATCATTTGAACTGTTTTAAAATGTAATAAAAGTTATCACTCCCTTGAGAACGTGTGTGTGTGTGTGTGTGTGTGTGTGTGTGTGTGTGTGTGTGTGTGTGTGTGTGTGTGTGTGTGTGTGTGTGTGTGTGTGTGTGTGTGTGTGTGTGTGTGTGTGTGTGTGTGTGTGTGTGTGTGTGTGTGTGTGTGTGTGTGTGTGTGTGTGTGTGATATTTCCACAAACAGAATGAAAAGCAGACCAAGCTAGCAAAAGTTGAAGGTATTGAATAATACATAATAAATATAGAATAAAAGTTATTAATATTTATTTTTGGGGTTTCTTACTCTAATTAATTACACATGAAAAGTCTAATTATACTGCAAAATGCATCATTGATAAAATAAAAATGTTGTGATTTTAACAATGTAAAAATTGATTGAATGTGAAAACATAGCATCATATAAGATTTTGTATAAAGCTCACAATTATTCTCTCCTACTGTAAATTTCTCGCTTTCTGCCGTACGGTTGCGACCCTCTCCCTTGGTCCGAGAGCCTCCCGATATCTACTGTGCTGTTTCAGTAAACTCAGACGTCCGGAGAGAAGTAAATAAGTTCAGACCCGCAGTAGTCTTGCTCAGTTACCTCTCTTTTTTATTATAGAATACAGCCTGTTTATATAGGCTGTGGAGAAGGAGTGGCTCAGTGGGTAAAGACACTGACTGACACTGAGATTGCTGCAGGGGAGCCTGGTTCAATTCCTGGTGTTGGCTCCTTGTGACCTTGGGCAAGTCACTTTATCTCCCTGTGCCACCAAAATCATAGATTGTAAGCTCTACGGGGCAGGGACCTGTGCCTGCAAAATGTCTCTGTAAAGCGCTGCGTACAATTAGCAGCGCTATACAAGAACATGCTATTATTATTATTATTATTATTATTATTATTATATAGCTAGTTCAGGGCGTTTGTCTTGGAATGAATATGTCCTTTTAACACAGGACTTCAAACAATACTTGGCATTTGATTAGATAGCAGTTACTTGTAGTTACTGGGTTATTTTCCTTTCATCCTTGGCCTTAAGGGCAGTTTCCTGCCTATCGTAAAAGATAGTAAAAGAATGTGTTTACATTCATTTACATAGCAGCCACAAGCAATTCTTTGCATAAAAACAATGGTCATTGACAAATACTTTCGGTTCCTGATTATATATCTGTGACACACCTTTTATACCAAAATGCCTGTTATAATAAAATGGAGGACCTACTGTTATGTTTATATTAACACTACCCCTCATTTATACATTAACACGCACTCAAGAAAAAAAAGAATGTCCCATTAAATTTTTTTGTTTCCGTTGGATTTCTAAGTCCGATTCATAATGCGCATGTGTAACGGAGTGCTCACCACAAACAAGGCGTGACCACGAGGCCGAGGTGGGGATTTGATATCACCAACCCACAGTCGCGTGGGCGAGTCTGGAGTGTAGATTGGTCGAGGTAGCCAGGTCGGGGTAGGAGAGGTCTGGATGGTCAGTAATACTTGCCGAGGTCGGTGTTGGAGAGTAATGGATCCTAGGAGGTACTTAGCCGTTGTCTGGATTGGAGAGAGGCAGATCGTCGTGGTACTTTGCCGAGGTCAGTATTGGAGAGGTGCGGATGGCGGTACGTAGCCGAGGTCAGGAGAACAGAAGAGCGTAGTCCGGAAGAGTAGCCAAGATCAGGAACAGGGAACAAGGAGCAGGACAAGACTGTGGAGGCACGACAGCAGTGAACACTTAACAATCAGGAAGGTTTATGCTCAGCCAAATTGCCAGTGTGGCAGCTGAGCATATAAAGGGAGATAGTCCAATGAGGTTGGAGCATACTCAGGAGTATGCCTCGCTGTGGTTTGCTGGAGAGATAGCACAGGTATATACACAGACAGAGGAATCAGCAACAGGTGTAGTAAAGGCAGAGGAGCAAGAAATGTTCTGCGCATGTGTGCGAGTGCATAGCGGGTGCGCGCTGGTGACGGTGGTGTCACCGCGCGAGCGTAGCCTGGAGGCGGGGCCAGCGGGGACGGCATTTAGTGCAGAGTGTGGTCCGCACGCGCCCCTAGATGGGATGCTGATATTCGTCGGCAGGTGAGATGTTCTGCAGGAGGCAGGAGAAGCGGAACACCCGGTCGTGGGTTCGGGTAAGTGAGGAGCGGGCCAAGCGCGCCAAGGATCATGGATCCTAACAGCATGTGTTTGGAACCAGGAAATGGAAATTTCTCTACCAGCAGCCGAATCATGAAACCGTTGTCTTTGTGTTCTCATGGCCTGTGGGAGGTGTTGATAGCTAGTCCCATGCCTTTGCCTTGTGGGGGTGAGGGGGTAGTGAGATGCAACTGAATTGGTCTATCTTAGAGTACTGCATGGATGATCGTGAATGATTAATGAACAACTGTTGGAACTGTTTTAAAATGTAATAAAAAGTTATCACTCCCAGAGACCATGTTTGTGTGTGTGTAATATTTCGATAAAAAGTACGAAAAGCAGACAAAGCCTAGCAAAAGTTGAAGGTATTGAATAGAATTCCCCTCCCCCCCCCCCCAATTTTTTCTTAATATTTTTTTTTTTTGTGGTTTATTACCCGAATTAATTATACATACAAAGTCTAATTATACTGCAAAATGCAACATCATTGATAAAATAAAAATGTTGTGATTTTAACAATGTAAAAATTGATTGATATTGTAACGCTTGCGCTACCCACAAATAAACAAGACTCTGGTACTGAGGTGGGAAGGTACAAAACCACGCATCCACAGCAGCGGAGGCATGCCTGGAAGGTGGATTGTTTAGCCTTGCCGGGTCTGGGTTGGAGAGAGTGGGTTAATCTGTATACTTGCCGGGTCCTTGGGTTGGAGAGAGCAGAATCGTAGAAGTCCGTTAAGCCGTGGTCTGGGAGTATAGATATAAGAATTGTCAAGTCCGTGAAGCCATGGTCGTGGGTTGGGGAGGTTGCCGTAGTTGAGGGTAAGCCGATGTCAATATCCAGAGAGGGTTCACTTACAAGCCGGGTCGGTACACAAAAGGTTAATCTGAAAAACAAAACTGGAAGAAGGCAAGGCACAACTGTGGTTATGCTGAGCAAAGACTGACTGACACAACCAGGTATATGAAAGAAACAGGAACCAGTAGGCAGGGAGGCGGAGCGAGTCTGCAGGAGACAAGGGGCACTTAGCAGTGTTGACTCGCAACTGGGGATCGGAGCACGTCATCACGTGTGCGCGCCAAGCGCGAGGGAGGCGCAGTGCATCCGGGGGGCGGAGTCAAGTTCCGTGGCGCGGCCTGAAGAGCTGCGGGTGCGCGCGCTCTGTAATCAGAGCGGGGGTGCGCGCATGACCGGGAGCCGGGACGGAGGCAGCAGCAGTGGCAGGTAAGGAGGGAACACGTCGCTTCCCGTGTCCTCAGTCTTTTTTCGCGCTAAGGCCTCTGAGCTATTTTTCTTCATTGTTTCTTATATATGGTTTAGTGGCGTAGGGGTGCCATATGGGTTAGCCACGGATCCCATGTGTTGTTAAAGGAGTCAGTGGATCTTATCAAAAAAGCTGACAGTTTCTCCATATTCATCACCTCTTGCACCCTATTTTTTACCGTTTGTTTTGAGGGGGGAGACACCTTCTTCCAGGCGGCTGCCACCGCACATCTAGCCGCTGTAAGGATGAAGGAGATTAATTTACCTGTTGGTCGGTCCAAATTTTCTAAGGGCCTGGCCAGCAGGTAGGTCAACGGATCAATAGGGATTTTGAGGTCTGTGACCTCTTCAATTGATTTTTGTATTGTTCCCCAGTATTTTTTAATTTCCGGACATGTCCACCAAATATGTGCCATGTCCCCCTTTTGACCGCAACCTCCCCAGCATAGATCGGATGCCTGGGGGTAGATTTGATTTATTCTAACTGGGGTAAGATACCAGCGAAACAGTATTTTATATATATTTTCTGTGATTGTGGTACATATGGAAGTTCCTGAGGCAGTTTCCCAAATTCTTTCCCAGTCCTCTCGGTCTATAACTATTTCCAATTCTGCTGCCCAATGTAGCATATAGTCATGTGTGGGGGCTTCTACGGCCCTTTCCAATTCTGCGTAAATTTGTGTTATAAGACCTTTCTGGTGGCCTGTTTCTCTACAGAGCCGCTCGAAACCAGTGAGAGGGGGAATTTTCAACGTTGGGGATAAAGTTCGAACAAAGTGCCGAATTTGTAGGTACTTGAACACATCCAGCCCTACTATTTCATATTTGGTTTGTAGGTTTTGATAACTCAGGAACTCCCCAAAACTCAGGAGGTCAGCAACCGCTCTAATATTTTTTGCTTTGAATTGGTCCAATTGTCTGGGCTCACAGCCAGGGGGGAATTTCGGATTTTTATAAATTGGTATTAGTTGAGATTGCGGTGTTGTGAGCTTAAATTTAAGTTTGCATTTCGTCCAGGTCTCCCATGTGTGTCTCATTGGTCCTAATTTGAATTTACTACTCTGCATATCTTCCCTGCTCAGGGACCAAAGGCAAGCCGGCAGTGAAGGCGTCCCGGCGTAATGCGTTTCTATATCTAGCCAACAGTATTGGTTTGGGTTGGCGTTCCAGACTACTGCCTGTCGCAATTGGGCGGCTTGGTAGTATTTTGTGATGTCTGGGACCCCAAGTCCTCCTCTTCCCCTTGATGCCAAGAGAACTGTCCTGGTGATTCTGGGTTTCTTACCCTGCCAAATAAAGTGGAAGATTAGTTTTTGAATGTTCTTTAATTCTGAGCCAGGGATGTGGACCGGGAGAGTCTGGAAATAATATAATAATCTGGGGAGTATGTTCATTTTAACCGAGATCATCCTCCCGATCCATGATATCTGATATCCTCCCCATTTATCTAGATCCTGTTTGATTTTCCGGAACAGGGCAGGGTAATTTTGTTGATATAGGGATTGGTAGTTCCTCGCTATCTTAACTCCCAGATATTTGATACTCGAGGAGCTTCAATGATAGTTAAAGTTTAATTTGAGGAGTTTCACCTCTGGCTCTGGCAGGCTTAAATTTAATGCTTCCGATTTGTCGTTATTGATTTTATAGCCTGAGATATCTCCAAAATCTTGGAGTTCTTTTTGGAGATTAGGTAGGGATATTTGGGGTTGTGTAAGGGTTAAGATGACATCATCTGCAAATAGTGATATTTTATGCTGCCTGTATCCAATTTCTATTCCTTTGATGTCTCTATTGGCTCTTATTGCCGATGCCAGGGGTTCTATGGTTAATGCAAAGAGGAGAGGAGATAGGGGGCATCCCTGTCGAGTTCCATTTGTGATCTCGAATCTCTGGTTACTGCCCCCTGGTAGTTTTACTGTTGCAGACGGGTTTTGGTATAATCTACGGACTCCTTCCAGATATGCGTCTTTAAAGCCGAATTTACGCATAACATGGTCCATGAATAGCCAGTCTAATCTATCCAACGCCTTCTCTGCGTCTAAGCTGAGGAGTAGTGCTTTGGTCCCTGTGAGATGGACGTGCTCAATAATATCTATTATCTTCCGAGTATTGTCTGAGGCCTGCCTGCCTGCGACAAATCCGACTTGGTCATTGTCTATTAATCTCGGTAAGATGGGGTTCAATCTATTTGCAAGTATTTTGCTATATAGTTTGAGATCACAGTTAAGCAGGGAGATTGGACGATAGCTTCCACATTGCATCGGGTCCCTGCCTTCTTTATGTATTATGGCCAGGGTGGCCAGGGACATTGATGTGGGGATTTGGTTTCCTTCCATGAAATCGTTAAATATTTTTAGAAGATGAGTGGATAGTACTGGCAAGAATCTCTTATAGTAGACATTAGTGAAACCGTCGGGGCCAGGAGACTTAGGGGCCTATGCAGAGAGCAGCGCTATTTCGAAATTCGCCATTTTTTGGAGAAAATCGCGCAGAAAGCAGCAGAAAATGGCGAGTTCCGAAAAACGCGCCAATTTTTCTTTTCTAGTTATAAAACTCGCCTCGCGGCTGGCGAGAACCTCAATCTCGCCAGTTTTAAAAATATCCGTATGCAGAGAGGCGCGAACGGCATCTAGCGGCTGTTCGCGCCAATAAAATGGCGCGATTGTCTCAGTTTTAACTCGCCAGAAAAAACTGCCGCTCGCGGCCATTGCAAAGGGGAAAAAAAAGCCGCGAATTTGTTTTAACACATTTCTGAAGCGCGCATCTCGCCAATTTAAACTCGCCACACGCATCCATGTTAAACATAGCAGAATTCGCACTTTTCTGCATATGGAGATTAAAACTCTCCAAAAAATCTACTTTTTAATAAATTCGCCAATTTTAAAATTCGCTGCTCTCTGCATAGGCCCCTTAGTAATTTTTAGTGATTTGACCGCCTCTTCCAGTTCCTCTTTTGAAATCTCAGCGTTGAGGACTGTGTTTTCCTCCTCCGTTAGTGTGGGGAGCTGACATTTGTCTAAATTTGCGCTATTAATTCGGATGCTATCGGTTCAGGACGGCTATTTTTGGATCTTAAGTTGTAAAGTTCGGTGTAGAATTTTGTAAATTCGGCTGCTATTTTGCTGTCACTATGTTGTATCTCACCAGACCTGCTCTTGATCGCCGTGATTTGGGACCGTTTATGCACCCCTCTTAATTTAGTCGCTAAGAGTCTGTCTGCCTTGTTCCCTTTGTCATAATATTGTTGGTGGTCCATTTGAGGGCCTTCTCAACATCCTCCAGCTGGATTTGTCTAAGTTTTTCTCTGGCTGTTGTCAATGTTTTATATATTTTTTTTGAGGGGTTAGTTTTGTGGGTTTGTTCTATTGTTTTGATATTATCCGTGAGCTCCTTTATTAGTTTTTGGCGGGCTTTTTTCCTGTGGGATGCGATGGAAATGAATTTCCCTCTGATGGTTGCCTTATGGGCTTCCCACAGGATTACTGGAGAGGAAACGGATCCTGAGTTAAAAAAAAAAGTAGTCTCGAATAACGGATCTGATCTTTCTTTCTATCTCAGGATGGTTGAGTAATGAATCATTTAGCCTCCATGAGTAATTTATTGTTTTTTCAAAGGGGGTTGTCAAGGTTAAGGTGATCGGGGCATGATCAGACCATGTGATTGGTCCTATATCGGAGTTGGTTGTTGCCGCCGCCACCACATTTTTGGTGGCCAGAAAGTGGTCTATTCGAGAGTAGGTCTGGTGAGGTGCTGAGTAAAAAGTATAGTCTCTCTGGCCCTGATGTTGGGTTCTCCATATGTCCACCAGTGAGAACTCGCTCAAGATTCCCCTAAACCTTTGCCCTATGATCTGGGAGGGGGTTGTACGGGGGGGTCCCATTGTGGTTGATCTGTCCTCTGTAGGGTTTAGGACCATGTTTAGGTCTCCTCCCACTATCATCGATGACAGATATCCCAGGTCTACGCCCTCGAGAACATTTTTTAAGAATTCTGTTTGGTTCTCGTTCGGGGCGTATACATTGACCAGAGCGATTGCTGAGCCCGCTAGGGAGCCATATACCACTAGATATCTACCCTCTGGATCTGCAGTTGTTTTGATATGATTGAATGGGGTGCCCTGTCTGATTAGGACAGCTACACCCCTTTTCTTACTAGTAAACGATGCGAAAAAACACATTGGGAACACTTTTTTGAATAAATTTGGGGGGTCTTGTGATGTGAAGTGGGTCTCCTGTAGGAATATAATGTCTCCCCCTGATCTTTTCATATCTTGGAGTGCTAATCTCCTTTTTCTGTTGTTCTGGAGGCCTTTTACGTTGAGTGAGGTTAATTTAATTGTGGTTTGGCTAGCCATTTGGGTTATTTTTTTAGATAATACCATAAGGCCTCACCTTTCCCACTTGAGAGGCCATGATCCAGTAAATCTGAGCCTAGTTTATATTTCTGTGGGCGCAGAGGTTGAGTGCTTTTTTTTGGTTTGAATAGATACTTTGGTCTGAGGAGGGGGGGTGTGGGCAGGGGTAGGTGGGGGTGGGGCAGAGATCTGCTGGGACAGAGTCAGCAGATAGAGATAGATTGTAGCAAGGCCTACAAAAGGCCTTAACAAATTATCGCCAGTCTTAAGAACGACCGGCATTTGGGCTAAAAGAGCCCTTCGGGGGTGGTTCCGGGTTCGTCAGCCATTGGACGTCAGAGGGGTCCAGATCCTCTATAAAATTTACTTAACCCTTTTAACATAAACTCTTAGTCCACGAGTGGGGGGGGGAGGCGGGGTTAGAGAAGGTATAGGTGTATTTCAAACATTTCAAACGTTTCGCATATTTTGTGGAACATCTATTGTGTAACTCTGCGCTGTAAGTATATTGTGAACACTTTAATAATCAAACAAAACAGTTTCAACTTTCTTTTGTATGTTCGCTTCCTCTGATTGTTTTTCTTCATTAGCTTTGCATTTAGGTGGGGTCCTATGTAAACTTGTTAAAAGAGGTAATAGGATAAGGGGAGGGGGGGTAAGCCAGGGGGGGGAGTGGGGGGGGGAAGGGGCAAGCTAGGAAAGGTGGGGGGAGGGGGAGAGGGGGGGAGGTAAGAGGGGGGCATAGGTGCAATTCAAACATTTCAAACATTTCACGTCTTTTGTATAATACAGCTATTGTGCAACTCTGCGCAGTAAATATATTGTGAACAGTTTGATAGTCAGAGAAGGTAAATTCAACTTTCTCTTGTATTTTTGCTTCTTCTAGATATTTTTTCCCCATTGTCATTGTCTTTGCATTTAGATGGGGTTCTAGATGGGTTTGCTAACTAGGGTGGGGGGGGGAGAGGGGGGGGAGGAGGAGAAGGGGGGGTGGGGGGGAGAAGAGGGAAGGGGGGAGGCGGAAAGGGAAGAGGGGTGGGGGGAAGAGGGGTGGGGGGAGGAGGGGGGGAAAGGGGGGGGCATAGGTGTACTTCAAACATTTCAAGCATTTCACGTTCTTATATAATACATCTATTGTGCAACCCTGTACAGTGAATATATTGTGAACAGTTTGGTAATCAGGAAAGATAAATTCAACTTTCTTTTGTCTTTGCATTTAGGTGGGGTTCTAGATGGGTTTGCTAACCAGGGGGGGGAAGGGGGGGGAGAGGGGGGGAGGAGAGGGGGGAGAGGGGGGAGGGGGAGGGAGAGGAGGGGGGGGAAGGAGGGGGGGGGAAGGGAGAGGGGTGGGGGGGAGGAGGGGGGAGGAGGGAAGGGGGGGAGATGGGGGGGAAGAGGGGGGAGAGGGGGGGGGGGGTGGTACAGGTAGGTCATGTTTCCAACTTGATCTCTTCACACATTTCAAGCCTTTTGTCTATACATGTTATCTCTACTTCTGAGCTCTTAGCATGTTATTAACAGTTGGGTAGCCTGGGAGATTATGTTCAGTTTCTCCCTCTTCCATTCGATTCAACTGAGAGTTTTACCTCCTAGTGTAATACACCAGTGAAGTTATGGGCAAGATTGCTAATAGAAGTATCGGGCGGGGGGGGAGGGAAAGGGGGAAAGGGGGGAGGGAGGGGGGAGGGGGGGAGTAAGAGAGGGGGGAGAGAGAGGGAAGGGAGCTGAGGACACTCTTCAAAGTGTATGATATACCTTCAATTTACAGTCTTGCAGTGTTATTGGATTTTAAACAGTTTAGTGATCAATGGGCGCATACATGTCAGTTCCTTGCGCTCTGATCTTAAATTGTGGGGAGAGGGAGGGGGGGGAGAGGGGGGGGGGAGGGGGGGAGAGAGGGGGAGGGGGGGAGGAGAAGAGAGAGTTGGGAGCTGATATCACTTTTCATGGTGTATGATATACATTCGGTGTACATTTTTGCAGTGTTTATTGGGTTTTAAACAATTTAGTGATCAGTGGGCGCGTTCATGTCAGTTCCTGAGTTCTGATCCTAAGTTGTGGAAGATGGGGGAATGTGAAGTAGGGTTGGGGGGGGGAGGGGGTGTGTGGGGATGCAGGGGGTGTGTGGGGGGGCTGGGAGGGGGGGGGGTATATGTGAGGAAGGGGGGGGAGGGGGAGGAAAGGGGGGGGAAGCGAGGTATTCTTTAATATATATATCAGTTTGTTGTTTTACTCACGGCCTCCGGGACATCAATATTAGCTTATAATTTTAAGTCCCCTAGATCAGTCTGGGTGGTCCATCCTCCCAGGACCGCAGTCGTCCCCAATTTCACATATTGGGAAGTTCTCTGCGGTATCGGGACTCGTAGCCGGACTGGACGTCTGCAGCAACCCCCCCCCCCCCCCCCTCCATGAAAAAGAGGTCTGCTCCGCGGGACCGGGATAACTGGCGGGAGGAGGGGGAGGGAGACCACAGCTGCCACAAGGCCGAAAAGTTGGAGGTCGGGGTGGGTGGGATCCAGGCTCAGATTTCCCTCCATGTTCCAGAGGTGGAAGATCAGCGATCTCGCTGCACCGGGTTGAATGAGGTGGATGCCGGGTTTTTCATCCGGTGGACGGGATCTTCTCTGGAGCCATCGCGGGAGAACGCGGCCCGTGATCCAACGTGGAGGGCGGTGTCTTGCGTCGGCTTACCAGGGAGGTCGGAGGCCCTCTCCCCGGTATGGCTCAGGTCGATGAGGTGATTCCAAAGGTGAGTGGAAGTGTCTTCTCTCTCTTAGATCTCTCTGGAGCCATTGCGGGGGTAGGCGTCCCGTGACCTCACATTGAGAGTGATGTCCCTCGCCGGCTTCCCGGGAGGGTCAGTGGCTCGCTCTCCAGCGTGGCTCCGGTTCGATAAAGGGTTCTTTAAGGTAAGTGAAGGCACCTTTTCTCCCCTAGCTCCATCCAGGGGGATTCGTCTGGGTGCCGCGGCGGTTGTTATTTATCTCTGGGGTGTTGGGCCGCAATCCTCTCAGATGTTCGGGGGGGGGTCTCCTGGAATATCCTCGGCGGTTGGATTGGTCGTTAACCACGCTTGTGGTGGGGTTAGACCTAGTGCCTTTGCGAAGGGGGCCATGTCTATAGGATATTTCATGGATATGAATTTTCCATTTTAATTGACCGTGAGTCTGAAAGGGAATTCCCATCTGTATTGGATTCCTTTCTCGCGGAGCAGGTTCGTTAAGGGTTTTAGTTCACGCCTGCGGTCTCTCGTTGCCTTTGAGAGGTCGTTATAGACTTGGAGGGTTTCATTTTTAAAGGTTATTTCACCCATGTCTCGGCAAGCCGCGATAATTTTTTCCTTAGATGTGTATTTGTGCATCTTTATTATGATGTCCCTTCTCCGCCTTGGGTCGTCTGATTTAGGTCCTAGGGCACAGTGAGCCCTATCCATTTCGACTTCTTTTTCCTCCAGCTCCCCGCACACCAAATTAAAGAGCTCCAGGAGGTAAGGTCGGAGTTGGTCCTGTGTGACCGACTCTGGCACGTTCCGGATGCGGATGTTTTGGCGCCGGTCGCGATTTTCTTGTTCCTCCATTCCTTCTTTAAGGAGGGTAAGCTCCTCTCCCAGGTGGCCTATCTCTTCCTCTGCTTCACTCTGCCTTTGTAGGGACTCAGTGAGTTTATTCTCCAGGGTAGTTGTTTTCTCCGTTAGCCCTGAGATTTCCCTCCTTATGTCGCTCACTGCAGTTCTGAGCTCTGTTTGAAAAGAGGATTGGAGTGTTGTTGACATGGCCGCTAGCAGCTCTTCCAGGTATGACCTGGTTATGGGGTGTTCAGGACTTGCTGGGGGGCGATCTTTTTGCTGGTTTTTTTTCCCTGGTTGCTGCGTGGTGCCATGCGGTGCGCCGCCATCTTGGGGCTCCATCCCGCTGTCTCTAGTCCGTTGCGGCGGCGAAAAGTATTTGGCAACTCCTTGATTGCTCGCTTTTTTGGGTTTTGACATCGCCTAACTACTCAGCTTTTCGGGGGTGTAAGTATTACCCGGCAATTTTGGGGAAAAATTAGGGTTTTTTCGTCTTTTAACTCGCGGGTCTCTAGAGCTCCTCTTCTTCCCGTCCATACCGGGTGACGTCACCGGAAGTCCCCCAAGAATATACATTTTAATAATAATGTACATGAGCAGGGGGTCTCCAGAGCTGAACCGCATTTTTTTCAGGTCCGGGTACCCTCTACATAAGTGATTCCCAACCTTTTTTGTTTGGAGGAACCCTTGAAGTATTTAAAAAAATCTCGGGGAACCCCTATCTGGCTGACACATAATAGGTTCAACAGGGGTCAGTCATAAAATGTCACACCTCACGAGCCCCCTGTATTTCCTACCCTCTACTCATGAATTTCTCTCCCATCCGTCTCACTCACTATCCCCCCTCCCGCCTCGCATGTATTTATCCCTTGCGTCTCACTCTTACTCCCTCTTTTCCTCACACACTCCCTCCCCCCTCTTTCCTCTCACTCGCCACTACCTTCCGTCAATTACCCCACTCTCACTCAATCCACCCTATAAAATACATACCAAAAAAAACACCCCCCCCAAATACATATAACCCCCCCACAATACATAATAAAAAAAAAAACCTCCCCTAACAATACATATTAAATTTGTAAAGTGTGAAGGGCTGAACTGCTCCAAGGAAAACAGATTTGGGCCGCACAGGTAAAATCATCATCATCCTCATATACCCACCCCCTGCATCTCACATCACCCCCCTGCATCTCGCATCACTCTTCCCCCTGCATCTCACATTACCCTCCCCTCCTGCATCTCACATCACTCCACCCCATATCTCACATCACCCACCCCCTCTGCATTTCACATCACCCTCCACCACCCTGGATCTCACATCATCTCCCTTCTCCCGGTTCTCCCCCCCCCCCCCCCATATGCCTACCTCAGGCAGGAGGAGAGAATGATATCCTCCGGTTGCCGGCAGAGGAGGAGGCGGTGGCGGACAGCAGAATGGAAGACCAGACAAGATTGCACACGCTCACTCTAGCTAGCAGCAGGCACCGGAAGTGCTGGGTCACACTGATAGCGCGCGCTCCTACCCTGCAATCCTGAGAGTGAGCAGGCTTGGGGGGAGAAGGGGTCTGTGGTCCATAGAAGGAACCCCTGAGACTGCATCAAGGAGCCCCAGTGTTCCACGGAACCCTGGTTGTGAATCACTGCTCTACTTCATGAGCTACAGGCCCCGTTATGCTCTAATTATGATGTCCTTATTGTCCCGTAGTGATTTAAGTGCCTGCTGCTCCGCTACCGTAAAATTAGTGAAACTCCTCTTATATTGACTCACTTGTTTCCTGGTGTCAGATTCCACCAAACTGATGAAAGTTGAAATGTTGAAATTGCAGACTTGCGGATCTAACGTGCTGACCTTGCGAAAAGGACACATGGTTGGTTCCTCGTTGCTTGGTGTCTGTGCACTCTCGGTGCATTTCTCGAAGAAGTCTTTCAGACGGAGTCGGCGATTCAACCTGTACAAGTCAACTTCCCAGTCAAAGGGGTCCATTGTGTGTGTCGGTATAAAGGACAGCCCTTTGCTCAATACACTCTTTTCCATTTCAGATAATGGGTGTGAGAAGATATTGAAAATCACTTCCTCTGTGTGCGCCCCCCTTGCGCACCCCTGTTCTTTGATTCTCTGGGTAGAAACCTTGTTCCTCCCACCACCTCTCCGGATCGGTAGCCACCGCCGTGGTTTGGTAGTGGTGGTTTTTGGTGGGGTATTGTGCCTTGACCTAAAAAAGTCCATGTAGGGGGAGCGTCCTGACCATCCGAATGGTCAGTGTCACTGGTATTGTACGCACTTCCCGTAGCCGCTGCCCGTCGGGATCTAGAGAAATTCTTCCTGGGGCCTGTTCTTCCTTGTGTGGGCTCTCCAATACCCAGAAGCCAATTGTAAATCCGACGTTCTTTGTAGTCAGTGTTCACTTGTTTTAACTTGTCCCTTTTGTACTTAATCAGGCTCTCCCTGTACGTGTCAACAGCCACCTGTATTTTATCAATCCAGTTTGTCTCGGTATCAGCTACAAAGGTTTGTTCGTGCCTGCTCTCAATAACCACGATTTCTTTCTTGATTTTAGTAAGTTCCTTTGTCGCCTGTTCAATGACCAGAATCATCAGGTCGAATGAACATTTATTCAGGATGCTGATCCAGCGCTTGCAAAAATCTGGATCGCTGCAACCTATTGTGGGTTGGTTCTTTATACTAAACCCCCTTGGTAGCTGCTTTTCACGATGATAATGCGACAGGGTCGCCCCATGTAGATAATAATCCACCTCCTTTTTAAGTTTCAAGAGGTCATTGTAGATGTCAGAGGCCTTCTCGGGTCCAAAAAATCCACCACTAAATCAGTGTATCTGATGTTGGTAACTTCCATTTAGCTGTAGCTCAATGTATCCGATATAGATGAATATAGACGCATATAGCTCGTCGTCACAGTAATGGAGGACGCCTGCCTTACACTCCACATATGAGATTGTCATCCCCCCGTCGACGCGCATGCGCGATGCTTATGGCAGTGACAGCCGGATGTAAACAGAGCTGGATGGAAGCCTAGCTGACGCACAGTAATGACGATGCCCCCGGCGGCCATGTGACCCTTTTTAATTTTAGAAAAATGGAAATGTGTGGTGCTCTAAAAGAAGCCTCAAAATATATTTGCAAAAAACTATAACATTCAATATTCCATATGATGTTCCTGAGATGAAACCCCTCGGTAATCAATAAGTAGTAAACAATCCAACATGAATCACTTCTCCATTGTAATCTGACTAGTAGGCTAGGACCCCCACAAGCACTGCAGTAAGGGTCTACACAATGAATAAAAGTGTCCCAACATAAGGCATCAGAATGGAGTGTATGCCAGTGATAAAAATAACTCACTTTTGGAGTGGATGTTGTCCTTGTAGATACTGCACCGACACACTTTATTCGAGCAAATACCCAGTATGTACCTGGCAGATACCTGGAATGCGCCGCTCCTCACCTCTGACAAGCCCCGTTGCGTTTGCCTTCCCAGCCTGGGTTCATGCCTGGCTGACGGGCGGCTGATCTGTTAAATGATAATGATTAGGATTTAATAGGCTGCAATGCTTCGCGTGTCTACCAGATGGCATAAATTCATGAATTGTAATGCAGTATATATATATATACTGTGCAGTATTGCAGCCAGCGGGAATAAAATGCTTCAATCCCTGCCTGGAAAATACCTCAATGCACTCAATGCACTCGGGCAGAAAACAGTCACAAACCTCAATACACCTGGGTATACCCGAATTCGTGGGACTAGCCGAGCTCGAATAAAGTGTGTCGCCAGTGTATGAAATCTTCCTCTTCCAATGGGGGGTGTGCATCCATTTTTTCTGATAGAGATAAAAGCAAAAGCAAAGAAAAAGCAGGCACTGTTTCTCAGGGAAAAAGCAAAAAAATTGAATAAAGTCAAGGAGAGCGTTTGCCCTAAAAAATTATTTAATGGAACCAGCAAACAAATACAGCTACATTACGGGGTGCAAATGACCCCCACCAACGCGTTTAGAGCGTGAGCTCTTTATCAAGGTGACTTGGTGGGGGTCCTTTGCACCCCGTAATGTAGCTGTATTTGTTTGCTGGTTCCATTAAATAATTTTTTAGGGCAAACGCTCTCCTTGACTTTATTCAATTTTTTTGCTTTTTCCCTGAGAAACAGTGCCTGCTTTTTCTTTGCTTTTGCCTTTTTAATTTTAAACAGCTGTCCCTAATTGTGTTCACTGTGTTTGGTTGAGGGTATAAATGTTTTCCACAGTCATTGTTCTCAAGCATTCCCCTGATGAAGGTCGGTTGGTTGGTCTCTCTTTCTCTCTCTCTCTCTCTCTCTCTCTCTCTCTCTCTCTCTCTCTCTCTCTCTCTCTCTCTTCCTCTCTCTCTCTCCCTCCTCTCTCTCTCTCTTCTCTCTCTCTCTCACAAAAATGGTAAAGGATATACATGCACCAATAAAAATCTCACATCTCCAAATGAAAACACATCACAGCCATATTACAAAAAATAGCACATAGCAAAATAACAAGATTCCCATCTCCAAAGAAAACACAGCACCTATCCAAATCAATATCTATCAAATGGCAATAAAAACATTGCATTTTACAATGTGTACATGATGCAAATAATCTGTGCATCATGTACACTATGCCAAGCAATGCTCCAAATCAAATAAACTATTCCAAACAATCATTAAATAATAACAAAGCAAGTAAACCAAAATAATCAATTAATCCAATCTAAAATCAATTACAATCCAATCAAAATCAATTACACTATTCAAATCCTAAATCCAAACCATTCCGAAAAATATTCTATTTCAAAGTAAACATCATCAAACAAAATCAAACTTCCAAAAATAAGCCACTTAAAATACACTATTGCAACCACCCTAAAATTTTACCTCGACTTAAATAAAATTTACATTACACCCACATTTGTACAACAAGCAACAAATTACATTTAAAAGCCATCAAAACAAGCCAAACAAACATTTGCAAAACAAGTTTTTATTATCCCTGTATATATATCCATCTAGACATATACAGTAAATGAATGAGCATAATAAACAATTTATTAACATTAAAAATAAACATACAATACAAGCTGTTATTATTCCTGTATGTATGTATATCCATAGAGACATACATAAATACATGGGCATTAAATGGACATCCCAAAAAAATCAATGACATAAAAAATAAAAATAAAAATCTGTAAAAGTAAAATAAAATAAATTTCTTTTGTTTAGTTACCATTAGATGACCCACTCACCGAATCCCGTGGAACTGGATGCTCTCAAACCAACAATCCAACAACAATCCACATGTAACCATAAAATAAAAAACCATTACAATCCAAGTGTGTGTCTTCTTTCTTCTATTTGTAATCCATACCGAGGGTCTTCATCAGTGTTCTTCTGTGTTCTTCTGTCTACTTCCAGAGTCTTCTTAGCTTCTTCTGCCACGGTCTGGTCCTCTTCTTCTTCCGGGGGTCCTCCCTCCTTGGCGTCTGGCTTAAAAATGAGACGACATGTGATAGTGACGAAACTAGTTGGGACAAGGTGGTGACGTCAGCACGCACGGCGGTAGAGAGAAGGTCTCTGTACCTGACGGATAGCCTGGTGGCAAACGCTGCACATGTGGTCTGTGTCCAGAGCATTTAGCTGACCGGAGGACTTTCATTAATGTGCTGAGAGACTGGCTGATCGAGTGTAGCATTGCGGAAGTGCGACAGGAGTTTCCAGCAGCTGTACCATACCAAGGCAGAGTATTACATTGGACCCCTCCAACCCAGCTGATGTACCCCTTAGAGATTTCTCTCAAATGTTGAGGTTTTTTTTAAATCTTGTGATTCCTAGGGACTGGGTGTCATATTGTATTGTATGTCTTTATTTATATAGTGCCATTAATGTACATAGCGCTTCACAGTAGTAATACATGTGGTAATGAAATAAATAACAGATAATATAAATAACAGATCATGGGAATAAGTGCTTTAGACATAAAAGTAACATTAAGGAAGAGGAGTCCCTGCCCCGAGGAGCTTACAGTCTAATTGGTAGGTAGGGAGAACGTACAGAGACAGTAGGAGGGAGTTCTGGTAAGTGCGTCTGCAGGGGGCCAAGCTTTATGTATCATGTGTTCAGAATATCCACAGTGCTATTCATATGCTTCTTTAAGCAAGTGTGTCTTAAGGTGGGTCTTAATGGTGGATAGAAAGGGTGCTAGTCGGGTACTGAGGGGAAGGGCATTCCAGAGGTGTGGGGCAGTCAGTGAAAAAGGTTTAAGGTGGGAGAGGGCTTTAGATACAAAGGGGGTAGAAAGAAGACATCCTTGAGAAGAACGCAAGAGTCTGGATGGTGCATAACGAGAAATTAGGGCTGAGATGTAAGGAGGGGCAGAAGAGTATAAAGCTTTAAAAGTGAGGAGAAGAATGGAGTGTGAGATGCGGGATTTGATCGGAAGCCAGGAGAGGAATTTCATGAGGGGAGATGCTGAGACAGATCTAGGAAAGAGTAGAGTGATTCTGGCAGCAGCGTTTAGGATAGATTGTAGGGGATACAGGTGAGAGGCAGGAAGGCCGGACAGCAGGAGGGTACAGTAATCGAGACAAGAGAGAATGAGGGCCTGAGTCAGAGTTTTAGCAATCGAGCAACAGAGGAAAGGGCATATCTTTGTAATATTGCGGAGGACAAAGCGACAGGTTTTAGATACATTTTGAATGTGAGAGGAGAATGTGAGAGAGGAGGGGAGTCGAGTGTGACCCCTTGGCAGCATGCTTGGGCTACTGGGTGAATGATAGTACTTCCAACAGTAATGTGGAAGGAGGTAGTAGGGTCAGGTTTGGGAGGAAGTATGAGAAGCTCTGTTTTTGCCATGTTAAGTTTAATCCAGGATGATATCGCAGAGAAACATTCCGAAACTTTGGTCTGTTTGAGCAGACCTGGAGCGTGGATATCCTCACGAGAGAGCCAAGAATGTTCCTCAGGCCCATAGCCCTTCCAGTGAACTAGGGACAGGACTTTACCTCTTGAGAGACGGGAATCCAGTATAGAGTGGACCTCATACTCCTCGTGTCCTTGAATGATCAGGGGATCAGGTCTCCGAGTGCAGTCCAGAAAGAAAGTTCTGGGGACGAATGGTTTTAGGAGGCAGGTATGAAAAACATTAGGGATTTTCATGGCTTGAGGTAGCTGAAGGTGGAAGGCTACAGGGTTCACCTGTTCCAGAATCGTGAATGGTCCCAGAAATTTAGGTGCCAATTTAAGGGAAGGGGTTTTCAGATGGATGTTCTTGGTAGATAACCACACCTTATCCCCAGGCTTGTATCTGGGAGCTGCTTGGCGGTGACGGTCAGCCTGTAGTTTGAATCTTTCCGTAGCCTTTTGGAGAGCCGACTGGAACTTAATCCCGAACTCCTGTAGTATGGAGATTCACTCGTCGGCGGCAGGTACTCTGGAGGAAATGTTGGGAAGATGGGCAGAGTGGAAGCCAAAATGTATAAAGAATGGGGTCTCCCGTGTAGACTCGTTCCTAGAAGAGCTGAAGGCGTACTCAGCCCAAAGTAATAATTCAGACCAGTTGTCCTGAGATTCAGATACGAAGCATCATAAATATTGTTCCAACGTCTGGTTGACTTTCTCGGTCTGACCATTGGACTGTGGGTGGTAACCTGAAGAAAAGGACGAGGAGATACCGAGTCTCTTGGTGAATGCTCTCCAGAACCTCGAGACAAATTGTGAACCCCTGTCGGAGACTATAGAAGTGGGAATCCCTTGGATCCGGAAGATTTCTTTTGAGAAGATGTCGGCCAGGGCGGGTGAGGTGGGAAATCCTTTAAGGGGAATAAAATGCGCTTGCTGCGAGACGCGGTCCACCACCACCAGGATGGTATTCATGCCGTTGGATCGTGGTAATTCTACAATGAAGTCCATCGATATATGGGACATGGGGCGCTCCGGAATCGGTAGGGGCATCAAGAGGCCGGGGAATCTTGTTCTGTGCGCACACTGGACAAGCATGGGTATACTCAAGAATGGTTTTTGCCGTACACCCAAGGGGACCTCCCGAAAACACCCGGACACATGTGGGCCCCCAGACAACCGAGGGGACCACCCGAGGACCCCTGAACACCCGCATGGACCAGCCGGAGACTCTCGGAGACCCATGCCTTTATGCATCTTTCAATATTTTTAGCACCAGTTTTTAGCTAAGAGATTTTAAAGGTCGATAGGCTTATCACAGCTTTGTGAATAGCTATTACTGGCTTTTTTAGGCCTGTCGGGTGAGTTTTTTGGCTCTGGCTGTTAATGGTCATTAAAAAGCCATTATAGTGCGATACTGCAGTGTTATCACTGCTCTGTGACTAGTAGAGAAGGCAGTATCACGCTATAAGGGCATTTATTGACCATTAAATCACTTATCACAGCTTTGTGAATAGGCCCCTTAGACTTCTCTCATTCACTCAACCCCCTCCATTTTTCCCACCCCTTTCTCACTCACTCAGCCCCTCTCGTTCACTTGCCTCCTCCCCCCCAATAACTCTACAAGGGCAAGCCCATGCTGAAGAAGCACCGCGCAGTGGAGGGGAGAAGTTCTACCTGGATGTAGAAGTTGTGGCCCAATTTCTTACATTGGCCTGGTGCACCGGGGAGTAAGTGAGTTTGGCAAGAGTGCCCTGCAGCTGGGGAGGGCTGTGGCCCTGCGGCGCACGGAGGCCCCGGCAGCCCGACATTGAAGTTGGGCCCTACCTTCGGGTGGCGTGAAAACTTAAGTACTTGTTCCAGCTTTCCCCCTGTCAGCGGCCCTGTGTGGGTTTGCCTTTGAACATTAATGGATTATGTACAGTACAGTGTCTAAAGGAACATTTTTGCTGTGCCAAATACTGCTACTCCCAAGCTACTTTTTGTATTGCACTTTATATTGCACAAGTACATAAGAAGACGCACTATTAATGATGGGATGATTTTATATATAGGCATACGATATAGAAACAAAGAGACTGTGCTAATAATGTTTCTATAACCACATATGAGTCTAATACAAACAGCTCTGGTTACTATAGTCCACTTTCAATATGGATAAAGTAAAATATTTTGTACATTTGATTATTCCAGAACAATTTGGAGATTTCCCAGATGTCTGAGCCAAATTTAAAATTGCAAGGGACAGCTGATAGCATGCTGGCAGAGGTATGAATGGGGTAACACCGAACCTAGACAAAATCCTTTAGTTTTGGGAAACTGCAAAAAGCTTTGCTAAGAGGCATGGGCGTCCGCAGGGGGGGGCAAGGAGGGGCGCTTGCCCCCCCCCCTGGATCCTGGGCCGCCACCAGCGGGGAACAGAGGGCACTGGCGTGACAGGATTTAGCGCGCTCTTCTGCAAAAAAAAAAAAACCTCCCTTGTCTCCTGATTGGCTGGCGCGTGTTGGCACGCTGCCAGGATTATTTTTTTCTTGTCCCTCGCAACTCTATCTCAGCGGTGCGCAAAACTGGGGGGCGCCAAATTATTGGGGGGAGGGGGCGCAGCCTGTGCGGCGAAACCTGGGGGCAGAACAGAGCAGGGGCAGAGCAGAGCAATGCCAGGCAGAAGATCTGTGCTGTTTCCCTGTGCTTGCAGAGGGGGCGGGGCGTCCCTCTGCACAAAGACACAAACCCTCCTCTTCCTAGCTTTACTTGAGTGGGGAGCCGAGTAAGCAGTACAGGTGTGTGTGTGTGTGTGTGTGTGTGTGTGTGTGTGTGTGTGTGTGTGTGTGTGTGTGTGTGTGTGTGTGTGTGTGTGTGTGTGTGTGTGTGTGTGTGTGTGTGTATATGTATAGTGGTGTGTGTGTGTGTGTGTGTGTGTGTGTGTGTGTATATATATGTATAGTGGTGTGTGTGTGTGTGTATATATATATGTATAGTGATGTGTTTATGTGTGTGTATATATGTATAGTGATGTGTGTGTGTTTGTGTGTGTGTGTGTGTGTGTGTGTGTGTGTATATATATATGTATAGTGATGTGTGTGTGTGTATATATATATATATGTATAATGATGTGTGTGTGTGTGTGTGTGTGTATATATATATATATATATGTATAGTGATGTGTGTGTGTATATGTATAGTGGTGTGTGTGTGTGTGTGTATATATATGTATAGTGATGTGTGTGTGTGTATATGTGTATATGTGTTTATATATATATATATATATATATATATATATATATATATATATATATATATATATATATATATTGTGACAAACGGCTTACTCCGGGGCTCCGTCGTTTGTCCGGGACTGTTTAGAACACGGTCTTTTAGGGTAGGTTAAATGATGAGGCGTCACGTACTGTTCCTTTAAACAGGCTATGCCTGGTTTATTCAGTCCCAGGCACTGAGACTGCCACAGTGCATACAACAGAAAACAGATCAAAACAAAAGCTGCTCATCTGAGCGATAACTTAACTTAGATATCCCTGACTCAGGGTTGGAAGTGGCTTTTCCACTCCCAACAACAAAACAAGGTACTTTTGCAGTCTTATACAAATGAACAGAAAGATTGAACCTGTTAGGGGAAAAGGCTTCTCCCCTCTGTAGTTCAGCAGCCTTCCAGCCTCCTGGCTCTTGTGGAGAGACCAGAGCAAACAGGAAAACAGTCTTACATACCTGAGTCCTAATTAGCATGACAGGTGACAGAAATCAGGCAGCAGACAAACTCTGGTCTGGATCTCTCATCCCTCAGTTCCAGCGCTTGCCAAACTGTGGGATGGAGTGTATGTATTATAAGGCTGCACTCCCAGGCCAAACAGGATAGAAACTGTTTAGTATCCTGGGAGCCCTATATACGGAATTTATTACCATCCCCTGGTTTCTGTCACATATCCTCCCCCCCAGCTCAGACCTCGAGGGATGAGCGACCATGGATATTAGGGAGTGCATCCTTGACAACCCGTCAGCATTGCCATGTTTGTGCCCTGACCTGTGTTCCACAGAAAATTTAAAGGGTTGTAGGCTTAGGAACCACCTGGTCACTCTAGCATTCTTTTCCCTGTTTTGACACATCCAGGTAAGGGGTGCATGATCTGTGACCAACCGGAATTTTCTCCCCAACAGGTAGTATTTGAGCGTCTCTACAGCCCACTTTATTGCGAGACACTCTTTCTCTACTATGGAGTAATTTTTCTCCTGGGGATTTAGTTTCCTACTTAAATAAAGGATGGGGTGCTCCTCACCTTGAGACTCCTGGGAGAGTACCGCCCCCAGCCCTACCTCAGATGCGTCGGTTTGGACTACGAACTCTTTGGAGAAGTCAGGTGTGACCAACACTGGTTGGGCACAGAGAGCTTCTTTCAGGCTTCTAAAGGCTTTTTCGGTTTCGGGGGACCACTTTACCATTAGTGGTCCTCTTGCTTTTGTGAGGTCAGTTAGTGGGGTTGCCTTAGTTGCAAAATTGGGAATAAACCTTCTATAGTACCCAATTAACCCCAAAAAGGTCCTTACTTGTTTTTTTGTAACTGGCCTTGGCCAATTTTGTATCGCCTCCACTTTGAGTGTTTGGGGTTTGAGTAAACCTCTGCCAATAGAATATCCCAGATACTTGGCCTCCTCCAGACCAATAGTGCATTTAGCGGGGTTAGCAGTTAGTCCAGCAGACCGAACTGCGTCAAGCACAGCTTGGACCTTTGGAAGGTGGGATTGCCAATCCTCACTATGGATTACCACATCATCCAGGTAGGCGGCAGCATACCGAGCATGTGGTTTTAAAATTTTATCCATCATTCTTAGGAATGTGGCGGGAGCTCCATGTAAGCCAAAAGGCAACACCTTATACTGAAAGAGGCCGTCTGGGGTTGAGAAGGCTGTCTTTTCTTTTGCCCTTTCTGTGAGGGGAACCTGCCAGTACCCTTTTGTTAGGTCTAGGGTTGTGAGATATCGGGCTTTGCCCAGTCTCTCTACAAGTTCATCTACCCTGGGCATAGGATAAGTATCAAATTTTGACACCGCGTTTAGTTTCCGGTAGTCATTACAAAACCTTGTTGTACCATCTGGCTTTGGGACTAAGACTATAGTGCTGTTCCACCCACTTTGGGATTCCTCAATTACACCTAGTTTTAGCATTTTTTTAACCTCTAAACTTATAGCCTTTCTTTTGGCCTCTGGGATTCGGTACGGTTTAAGGTTAACTCGGACCCCCGGTTCAGAGACTAGGTCATGTTCAATTACGCTAGTTCTACCTGGCCGTATAGAGAAGATTTCTTTGTTTCTTCTCACTAAATTCTGAACCTCTCGTTTCTGATGAACAGACAGGGTTTCAGCTATGCTAACCTCTGGGTCAGTTTCTTGATTCTCTGACGGACCTGGGGGTACTAGGGTTAACAAGACTTCTCTATCTTTCCAGGGCTTGAGTAGGTTTATATGGTAAATTTGCTCAGGTTTCCTCCTACCTGGCTGTCTTACCTTATAATTTACTTCTCCCACTCTTTCCAAGACCTCATATGGCCCATGCCATTTAGCAAGGAATTTACTCTCCACGGTGGGAACCAGAACTAGTACCCTATCACCTGGAAAAAAAATTCTGACCCTAGCACCCTTATTATACGTATTCCTCTGTGCTTCTTGAGCTTTCTCCATGTGTTCCCTCACTATGGGTAGGACTGCAGCAATGCGGTCCTGCATCTGGGCAACATGCTCTATTACACTTCTGTAAGGGGTAACCTCGTGTTCCCAAGTCTCTTTGGCTATATCCAGTAAGCCCCTTGGGTGTCGGCCATACAATAGTTCAAACGGGGAGAAGCCTGTGGATGATTGGGGAACTTCCCTAATGGCAAATAACAGGTACGGTAACAAACAATCCCAGTTTTTCCCATCTTTATCAACCGCCCGCCGTAACATACTCTTTAAGGTTTTATTGAACCTTTCCACTAAACCATCTGTTTGTGGATGATAGACTGAGGTTCTGAGATGCTTGATTTTTAGGAGTTTACATAGCTCTTTTGTTACTTGGGACATAAATGGTGTTCCCTGGTCAGATAGAATCTCTTTAGGAATCCCGACCCGGGAAAACAGAACTACTAACTCTTTTGCTATGTTTTTAGCAGACGTGCTACGTAGGGGAACTGCCTCCGGATATCGGGTGGCATAATCTAATATTACCAATATATGCTGATGTCCCCTAGCAGACTTTATTAGGGGTCCTACTAGATCCATAGCAATCCGGTCAAATGGTACCTCTATTATGGGAAGGGGTACCAATGGGCTGCGGTACGCCTTGAACGGGGCGGTGATCTGACATTCTGGGCATGAGGAACAATAATTCGTAATTTCTGCCAGAACCCCAGGCCAATAGAAGCTTCGGAGAACCTTTTCTTTTGTCTTTTCCACCCCTAGGTGTCCCCCCAATGGATGACTATGTGCGAGGTGTAATACTACGTTACGGAATGTCCGTGGTACCAACAATTGTTTAGTTGTAACTGATTTCCTTTTATCAACCCGATATACTAGGTCGTTCTCTACCTCGAAGTAGGGGTAAGCAAGTGACCTATCTGGTTGGCCAGGAGTACTATTCTGGTCCCGTATATTTCCCCTTGCTACCGCTAATGTGGGGTCCTCCCACTGGGCCTTCTTAAAACTCCCAGGACTGACCTCTAGGTCAGCGAGGGTCTTATCCGGTTCTGGGGTGGTAAGTGTCTGCTCAACATCTTGATTTGGGGTATTCCCTACCAAAGTAGTGATGGGGAAGGGAATTTTACAGCACTCCTCCTTTTCCCCCTTCTTATTTGGGCCCTCGTCAACCTCCATTTCTGAAAAAGGGAAAGGATTTGTTTCTTCTAATACTTCGTTATGGTCCGCTATTGAACTCTGGGCGCTATTCTGAGCGGGGGACCACATTTTTAGAAAATGGGGAAAGTCGGTCCCTATTAACACATCATGTGCCAGTTTGGGTACAATACCCACCTTGAAATCTAAAGAACCAAACTCTGTTTCAAAAAAAACATCAACAGTGGAATATTCATGATTATCCCCATGTATACAACAAATTGCCACTCTTTGTGAACTGTTTCCCTGTTTCTTCTTAATGGGCAAGAGGTATTCGGACACTAGTGTGACCATGCTCCCAGAGTCAAGAAGTGCCCGAACCCTCTTACCATTAACCTTTACAAATGCCCACAGATGGTTATTCAAGGGGTCCTCTGGGCTAGGGCCCATACATTGGGACAACAGCGAATAAGGTTCCACGCTGTTGCATTGCATGGGCTCATCATTTAGTGGGCAGATTTTTGCTGTGTGGCCCCTCTCATGACAATTTACACATTTAGGTACATAGTCTGTGTCCCACTTAGAGCCTTTTCCCGGCTCCCCATGTTGGCTATTGCCCTTAGTGTGCGAACCACTGTTGCTGGTGCTGCGTGAAGGTGGTCGCCGCTCTTCAGCGCCCCTTAACCCCGGTACCCTTTTACCGTCTCTGGAAGAGTCCTGGAACCTCGGGTAGTGGGGTTGCTCCACGACTGTGGGTTGCGGGTGCCCTTCTGCTGCATTGTACCTTTCTACGAGGGCCACAAGCTCATCCGCATTGTGGGGGTCACTCCGACTGACCCAACGGCGTAAGGCAGAGGGAAGTTTCCTCAAGAACTGGTCCATGACCAACCGTTCCACGATGTGGCTGGCTGAGTTGATCTCAGGTTGTAGCCACTTCCGGGCGAGGTGGATGAGGTCATACATCTGGCTTCGGGTGGCCTTATCCATCGTGAAGGACCATGCGTGAAACCTTTGGGCGCGAACAGCCGTGGTTACGCCGAGGCGGGCGAGGATCTCGAACTTCAATTTTGCATAGACGTTAGCTTCGGCTGGCTCTAGATCAAAGTAAGCCTTCTGGGGTTCGCCGCTTAGGAAGGGTGCGATTAGACCAGCCCACTCAGCTTCTGGCCATCCCTCTCTCTGTGCCGTGCGTTCAAACGTGATAAGATAGGCTTCCACATCATCCGAGGGTCCCATCTTCTGAAGGTAGTGGCTTGCCCTGGTCATTTTCGGAACTGGGGCTGCCTCTGCCAGTGGAAGGTTACTGATAGTCCCCCTCAGGATCTCGAGTTCCTGCTGTAAGCCCTGAGCGAACCGCTGTTGCTCCTCTCTCAGCAAGCGGTTTGTCTCTTGCTGGTTTGCATTCGCGTTTTGCAGGGCTTCATTCGTCTGTTGCTGGTTTGCATTCGCCTGTTGCTGGTTTGCATTCGCCTGTTGCTGGTTTGCATTCGCCTGTTGCTGGTTTGCATTAATCTCTTGCTGGGCTATTAGCAGCTGTTGCTGGGCTGCATTCGTCTGCTGCTGGTTTGCATTAGTTTCTTGCTGGGCTATTAACAGCTGTTGCTGGGTTTCATTCACGTCTTTCTGGGCAGCGACATTGCGTACCAGCGCACCCACCACGTCTTCCATCTTGTTTGCAGAGGATGAAAAAACTTTTTTTTTTTTTTTTTTTTCAAAGTTCTTCAACCCGCAGACCCCCTAGTGCTCTGCCCGCATTCTCCACCATATGTGACAAACGGCTTACTCCGGGGCTCCGTCGTTTGTCCGGGACTGTTTAGAACACGGTCTTTTAGGGTAGGTTAAATGATGAGGCGTCACGTACTGTTCCTTTAAACAGGCTATGCCTGGTTTATTCAGTCCCAGGCACTGAGACTGCCACAGTGCATACAACAGAAAACAGATCAAAACAAAAGCTGCTCATCTGAGCGATAACTTAACTTAGATATCCCTGACTCAGGGTTGGAAGTGGCTTTTCCACTCCCAACAACAAAACAAGGTACTTTTGCAGTCTTATACAAATGAACAGAAAGATTGAACCTGTTAGGGGAAAAGGCTTCTCCCCTCTGTAGTTCAGCAGCCTTCCAGCCTCCTGGCTCTTGTGGAGAGACCAGAGCAAACAGGAAAACAGTCTTACATACCTGATTCCTAATTAGCATGACAGGTGACAGAAATCAGGCAGCAGACAAACTCTGTACTAAATGACTTGCCTAGGCGCCACAGCTGTCTAATAAATTATAAAGTATAATTCAGTGAATAAAATAATGTTACCCGACAGGGTACTTCTCAAACCTTCCAGGGAAATATGCTCGGATTTCCCACAAGTACAGTCGTGATTGGTTGTGGAAAGTGAGCGACCCAGTCAGGAAAAACACATGTGAATAAAAAACATATATAAAAAACAAATTAATGTGCAGTATTGTGATTCATTACTAAATAAATGTGCATAGATCTTGGCTCTAAGGGAGAACCTACTTACAACACAGTGAAGGGTAAGTTAGCTTATTTCAGATACTTAATGACGATGAAATGATTTGTGAGGTTTTCTTTGTGTAGGACTTTTTCTCCCCTCTTGAACTTCCCTTCTGAGGGTTACTCCAGGAAAGGTGTAGCTCAATTTCCCATGGTATGCATGTAAAAGAGGAGCAGAAAAAACGGCCAATAGTATAGGTTGCAGAGAACAAAGTTTTATAGGCAATGAAATCGTAGGACATGTACTCACATTCAGTACACTGATATCATGCACATAAAGGTTTCTTTTGCGCTGTGTGCGCCCGCTGTGATCTCTCCCTGTCCTCCTCTGTTCTTAGTGCTGCCGTCGCCAATGGCGTCTGACGTCACTTCCGGATGGTATCTGGTCGCATCCGTTGGTAGTGGACTGCGAGGCGCCGAACGGGGAATCACTGGGGAGTGCAGACGTCTAGGGTCTTTTGGTCTTCGCTTACAGTCAGCTGCAGCTTTGACTGGGTAAGCTCTGGATCAGGCTCTACGCGTTTCGCTGCGTCATACAGCTTCGTCAGGAGCTCCTGAGTTTACAGCATGCAGTAGCTTCGCTCCTGATATAGGTGTCACTCCCCTTTTCCTCCCTGATATCAGTGAAGCATTCGCAACCTAAGGAGCTCATTGGTCCAGGATATGGACCAATCAGATTATACCTTGACGATCTCGCGCCAATGGCAGATGACGTCATCAATCAGCTGGAGGCAGGGGAACTCCTATATCAGCTGCGGTAGCCGCAGTCTGTTTAGTATTCTCGTTGACAAAGGGCGACGGCCCGAAACGCGTTCGAGATTTTTAACATATCCCATGCCATGATGTCTACCATGGAATAAAGGATTTTTAACAGCGGTATCTAGCCCCCTTCTTACTGCATTTGCTGTGCTCCGTTCTTTCCGCAAGGATATCTTGTTGCTGCTTTCTCAAACGTGATGCACGCCGTGGGACTCACTACACAGGATTTCTCTCTACTGTGAGTACATCCATCCGTTTATTACGCCTGGCTATTCATTCACTGTTGTCTTTTCTCCAGAGGGGATACAACATTCTGTGTTACTGGGAGGTCAGAGATTTTTCACTGACACTCACCAATATAATACAGTTCCCCCATACTTCAGGAGATATAATCAGAGACACATTTATATCCATATATCTGTAGAGAGTGGTGTCTCCCTGTTTCCCTCATATAGAGGCATTATTTCAAATGGACATCTAAAGATTTCCTGCAGTTGAGCACGGTACACTGGGAACGCTGTGTCCTAGTATCTACAAACATATACAATATATCCGTCTGCTCGCTGTCTTGGATAATCACGTACTTCATGAACTGTGTTATTATTGCACTTGGGGGCTAGAAATTACCGTGTCAATTTTTATATTGAATTGGGAACGTCTGGCTTTACTCTGAGATGGAGGAAGCAATAGAGGAAGATACAACAGCAGAAAATACCGTTATTAACAATACATTTGTACAAAACTGCTCAGACAATACAGGGCGTAAGAGAAGAGCTGCACATGTATTTGAGAACACTTTCTCTAACATCTGTGAGGATGAAACTGACCTAAATCTGTACTTTTTGAAATTAGAAAAAGCTCTGTCCCTTAATGTTCGCCTGTGGTGGGACATAACGACCCTGGACAACTACTTAGTAGTTAAAAGAATACCAAGAGGGTTACGCATTAAGAAAATACCATCGTTTGGCTTTCCCTCAAAAGATTTTGAGAATGAATGGGTTAATATCCTGAATGAATGTTCAGAAAAGCTTATAGAGCTCATTATCAAAACCAAAATCCAAGAAAGAAATATAGTAAAGAAAACAATAAAAGATCTACAATCAAGTTTAAAAACATACAGAGATATGGACAATTTTGACACCTTAGACAAAAATCTCTCCAAAACTGTCAATGAGATTGAAGAAATCATAATGACAAAGAAACAGACAAAATTTGACAGAGACAGGATAGACTATGAAAGAAACCAAATATATGCATGGCAAAAACCACCCCCATTGAGGAGAAGTTACCAACAAGACCATACACAGAAAACAGACACCCATAGAAGACAACCATATCCTAGGAAGTCAACCCCCAAAAAATCTATCTTGAAGAAAACAACTTCAGGCACTTCAAGTATGTCTGATCTCTCAGATTTGGAGAATCGCACCTCAGCAGTCTCTTTCACAACAGATGAAGAAATAGACAGACACAGTGATCGCACGGATTCAGATGACAGACAGAGAAAAGATCCTCCACGTTATCAAGGAGCAGCGTCAACTTCATATGATCTTCGGGATCATAAAGAATCAAAAAACTTCCTAAAAGGACGCGGCGCTCGCCCAAAAGAAGGGCAAATAAAAAAGAGGAAAATGGATCCCTGATTGTGGAGAATAACGTTGTGAATATTTCAGGGATGGACTTGACAGAGGGGGAATTGAACATTCTCAACAAAGGTCTTAATTTTGCCATTCAGGACAATTTTGATTTGTTCAATACAATAATAGACCTACAGAAATACATCCGCAAGCTATCTTTAAAGAAATTTTTCCACTCCAGACAGCCTGCTGTGGATGGCGCTCTTCCGCTTGATGCCCCAGATGTCACAGATCTGGGTCCTCCTGCGGACGACCTCCCCGACGGCAAGCTATCCTTTAGAGAGTACACTGTCATACAGGATATGGAGGATCTGTATAATGAGCAGGATTATACTGATATGCAGAGTGTAGGGGAAGATGAACAATTTTTGTTTTTGACAAATACCAAACACACATCCCTAAAGAACAAATCCTTATTCTGTCCAGAATTTTCAAAGGGTCCACATTTGGAGACTTATGAGAGCCTGGTGGAAAGAGATCTGCAGCTTTTAGCAAAGGGCTATAAGTTCTCAGCTTCAGAATACAATAATTTGTCTAAAGAGGAACATCAGCATTTGTACACTCTAAAGAAAAGGAGTGATATAATCATAAAAAATGCAGACAAGGGGGGAGCTATAGTTGTTATGAGTTCTGAAATGTATCATACTGAAGCATTAAGACAGCTCAACAATACTGAAGCTTATTGTAAACTCACCACAGACCCCACACAAATGTATCTTAAAGAAGTTGAGAAACTTATAGATTTAGGTAGGGAGTTGCGGGTGTTGTCCAAACAAGAAGCAGAGTTCCTCTTCAATCCCTGTCCCACTGTACCTATCTTTCACCATCTCCCAAAGATTCATAAGTCACTTGTATGCCCTCCAGGCAGACCAATTATTTCCAGTATTGGATCTTTGGGAGATGGTGTATCTAGGTACGTGGACCAATTCTTACAACCATTGGTTCAAAAATTACCCTCTTTTTTAAGAGACTCTTTTGATTTACTCACAGACATTGGACAAATCACATGGTGTCACTCTTATATATGGGTCACATTAGATGTGACATCACTCTACACTATCATTGAGCACTCACAGGGTTTAAAAGCTATTAGTCACTTTCTTAATTTATCTAATCTTCACCTGGCACAAATCACTTTCATTATGGATTGCATTTTATTTTTATTGCAACATAATTATTTCACTTTTGATGATCAGTATTTTTTACAGACACAAGGGACCGCAATGGGCACATCATTTGCACCCTCATACGCCAACTTGTTCATGGGTTTTTGGGAGACTTATCACATTTTCGGTGACAATAATCCTTATAGACAATATATCAAATTCTATCATCGCTATATCGATGACTTACTTTTGATTTGGTGTGGGGATACACAAACACTTTTATCTTTTTTAGATTATATCAATGCCAATGATTGTAACTTGAAATTTACCCATACCATACATGATCATCATATTGATTACTTGGACCTGCATCTTTATGTAGATACAAATTTGTTGATACAGACAGATATATACAGAAAGGAGAACGCTCGCAACTCGCTGTTAAGAGCCAATAGTGCACACCCGAGACCACTGCTCAATGGTATCCCCAAAAGTCAGTTTTTAAGATTAAGAAGGATTTGCTCCACAGAGGAATCCTTCGATACTCAAGCTGAAAATCTCAGACAAAGGTTTCTAGCTCGTGGATACTCTGACAGCGCTATCGGGAATGCACTTAATAATGTGAAAAAGCTTAAAAGGGCAGATCTCCTACACAGATCCAAAAAGAATAGGCCAGTTGAACAAAAACAAGGGAATTATGATAGAGAGGCACCTCTCTTCATCACCACCTATTCCAGACAAGCTGGCATCATTCGGTCTATTCTGAACAAACACTGGGAGGTACTCAGATTAGACCAAGATCTGAAAAAATACACCAAATCAAACCCCAGAATAGTGTACAGGAAAGCTAAGACACTGGGGACTCATCTTTCACCGAGTATGTATAGAACCAAAAAACCCACTAAAAGTACTATCCCCAATGGGTTCTACAAATGTGGATCCTGCAATTTCTGCAAGTACGCCCTACCTATTAAATCCATCAAGAATATATATACAGGCCAAAAACATAGAATCAATTCTTTCTTAACATGCAATACAAAGTATGTGATCTACATTCTGAGATGTGCATGTGGCTGTAGCTATATAGGTAGAACGATTAGACCTTTAAAAATAAGAATTAGTGAACACATCAGAACCATCAAGAAAAAAGATGAGAAATTTCCAGTCGCCAGACATTTCAATCAATGCTCAATGGGCTCGGTAGACCAACTTACATTTAGCGCCATTGAACATATTGCAATACATCCAAGAGGTGGAGATAGAGAATCTCTTCTCAACTGTCGGGAGATGCATTGGATTTATACCCTTGGGACTTTGATGCCCAAGGGTATGAATACCGACTGGGAACTTAAACACTTTCTCAAATAATGTTATCTGATGTTCATACATATCCTTGCTCTTTTCGCCCTCTACCTCTCCCCCCCCCCCTTTTTCTTTCCCTCCCCTCCTTTTTCCTCCCTTCCTTTCCCTCTCTCATTCCTCCCCCCCCTTCCCACCCCCCCTTGCCCCACCCCCTCCCTCTTCCCTCTCCTTCTCCCTTCCCCTTTTTCCTTCTCCCTTCCCCACCCCCTTTCTTATTCCCCTTCTCCCTCTTCCTCCTCCCCTGCCCCTTCCCCCCTCCCCCCCCCCCCCTTCCCATCTTTCCCCCCCCCCTTCCTTTCCCCCCCCCCCCTTCCTTTCCCCCTCTCCTCCCTATTCCCATCGGACCTTGCCCCCCTTTTCCCCCCCCCCCTCCCTTCCCCCCTCCCCCCACCTTCCCATGTTTTCTCTTCCATTCCCTACTTATTTCCAACTATATAATTACTATCTTATATGTATATTTTGGACGTCTCTGACATAGAAATCTGTATACCACTGTTTAATTATCTATCCATGTCACTAGAGAGGCTCAACTCCTAATTATTTTATATATACCCCTGATTGTCTACAACAGATGTTTGATAAATAGTATAGCTTTCTCATTTGTAAAAATTATACCTGCAAAGATGTATTTTGCTCTATGTATATACATACATTAAGGACAGTGGATGATATTATATATAGCTACATATTAGACATAATGAAGAATATTGTACATATACCATACAAATGATATAATGATGCCCTCCATGCTCTCCATTTCAGAGTAGAAGATTGCTTCTATACATGTTTATAGTATTGTTTTTAACTCTGTATGTTGTCATTAGTGCATGTTGAGTTTACAGCATGCAGTAGCTTCGCTCCTGATATAGGTGTCACTCCCCTTTTCCTCCCTGATATCAG
This sequence comes from Ascaphus truei, assembly GCF_040206685.1. Lineage (NCBI taxonomy): Eukaryota > Metazoa > Chordata > Amphibia > Anura > Ascaphidae > Ascaphus > Ascaphus truei. The sequence goes on from NC_134483.1 coordinate 327,027,172, forward strand.
TGAAGCATTCGCAACCTAAGGAGCTCATTGGTCCAGGATATGGACCAATCAGATTATACCTTGACGATCTCGCGCCAATGGCAGATGACGTCATCAATCAGCTGGAGGCAGGGGAACTCCTATATCAGCTGCGGTAGCCGCAGTCTGTTTAGTATTCTCGTTGACAAAGGGCGACGGCCCGAAACGCGTTCGAGATTTTTAACATATCCCATGCCATGATGTCTACCATGGAATAAAGGATTTTTAACAGCGGTATCTAGCCCCCTTCTTACTGCATTTGCTGTGCTCCGTTCTTTCCGCAAGGATATCTTGTTTATATATATATATATATGTGTAGTGATGTGTGTGTTTTGTGATTGAATGTGTGCCGTGATTGTGTGTGGTGTGGGGGGTGTTGTTTGTGTTGTGATTGATTGTGTGCTTGGCGAGACAAACAAAATTGACATTGAAGCATGCTCAGCAGTAGTCAATGTGCACAACGCCACAACCCCACACCCACACACAAACACAGAAATAGCCCTGATCCATACCCCCCACTCGTGCTTGCAAAATTATGCAGGACACCCTGTGCTCATGCTTGGAGAGTTGGTGATGTCACCACTCTCGGCGGCAGCGTGGACGCAGCCTAATTTTGCAAACGCGAGCTGTTGAAACATATTTGTATTTACATTGTATATCGTTTAATAAAGGGGGGGGGTTCATGTGATTTTGATTACGTCAGGCAGGGGGGGCCCGAGAAATTAAATGGATGAAAAGGGGGGCTCGGCATAAAAAGTTTGCTCACCCCTGCGAGTCTATCTGACCTTGCATAGCGAGGCCTGCCCTTTCCTGCATGGAGCAAGTCAGGTGACTACTGCTCCATGCCACTCTCGCTTCCCCCCTTGTCCTCTTGCTCTGATTCCCCCCCCCCCCTGCTCCGGTCCCCCCTTCCCGTTCCGATTCCCCCCCCCCCTGCTCCGATTCCCCCTTGTTGCGAGTGTCTGAGTTTGTGTCTGAGTGTGTGTCTGTGTGTGTGTGAGATCAGGGGGGGAGGGAATAAATGTGAGGAGGACTGATTCAGGGAGTGGGTTTGAGTCAGAGGGGCATAATTGTTGGAGGGGGGAGAGTGAGGAGACAGGGGGTGTAATAGAGGAAGTGAGGAAGAGAGGGGTGAGGGGAGAGAGTGAATGAAGAAGAGAGGGGATAAGAAAGAGATGGGGCTACACCTTGGGACTATCTGCATTAGAGTGGGGTGTGTGGTGTGTGGGGTGTGTGTGTCTGAGTCTGAGTGAGAGAGAGAGAGAGTCTGAGTGAGCGAGGGATTCTGAAGGGGAGGGAGTCTGAGGGGGGGAGTCTGAGAGAGTCTGAGGGGGAGAGAGAGAGTCTGAGGGGGAGAGAGAGAGTCTGAGGGGGAGAGAGTCTGAGGGGGAGAGAGAGAGTCTAAGGGGGAGAGAGAGAGTCTGAGAGGGAGAGTGAGAGTCTGAGAGGGAGAGTGAGAGTCTGAGAGGGAGAGTGAGAGTCTGAGAGGGAGAGGGAGAGTGAGAGTCTGAGAGGGAGAGTGAGAGTCTGAGAGGGAGAGGGAGAGTCTGAGAGGGAGAGTGAGAGTCTGAGAGGGAGAGTCTGAGAGGGAGAGTGAGAGTCTGAGAGGGAGAGTGAGAGTCTGAGAGGGAGAGTCTGAGAGGGAGAGTGAGAGTCTGAGAGGGAGAGTGAGAGTCTGAGAGGGAGAGTGAGAGTCTGAGAGGGAGAGTGAGAGTCTGAGAGGGAGAGTGAGAGTCTGAGAGGGAGAGGGACAGTCTGAGAGGGAGAGGGAAAGTCTGAGAGGGAGAGTCTGAGAGGGAGAGTCTGAGAGGGAGAGGGAGAGTTTGAGAGGGAGAGTCTGAGAGGGAGAGTCTGAGAGGGAGAGTCTGAGAGGGAGAGGGAGAGTGGGAGAGGGAGAGTGGGAGAGGGAGAGTGGGAGAGGGAGAGTGGGAGAGGGAGAGTCTGAGAGGGAGAGGGAGAGTCTGAGAGGGAGAGGGAGAGTCTGAGAGGGGGAGAGTCTGAGAGGGGGGAGAGTCTGAGAGGGGGAGAGTCTGAGACGGGGAGAGTTTGAGAGGGGGAGAGTCTGAGAGAGGGAGGGTGTGTGTTTGTGTCTGTCTGTCTGTGAATGAATACAGACACCAACCCACAGTCAGTCAGTCACCCACTCAAGTGTCAGTCAGTCACCCAAGTGTCAGTCACACACGAGTCAGTCAGTCAAAGTGTCAGTCACCCACCCCTGCCCCCCCCTGAAAACATTTCTGCGGACGCCCATGCTAAGAGGAGACATACAGGCATACCCCGCATTAACGTACACAATGGGACCGGAGCATGTATGTAAAGCGAAAATGTACTTAAAGTGAAGCACTACCTTTTTCCACTTATCGATGCATGTACTGTACTGCAATCATCATATACGTGCATAACTGATGTAAATAACACATGTGTAACAGGCTCTATAGTCTCCCCGCTTGCGCACAGCTTCGGTACAGGTAGGGAGCCGGTATTGCTGTTCAGGACATGCTGACAGGCGCATGCGTGAGCTGCAGTTTGCCTATTGGGCGATATGTACTTACTCGCGAGTGTACTTAAAGTGAGTGTACTTAAAGCGGGGTATGCCTGTACTTGCTTTTACTAGCAAATACAAAAAAAGAAACAAAAGCTGGTTTTGTTAAAGCAAGTAAAGACCTTAAAGATGCATTCAAACATTGACTATATCTCTCATTAGCTAATAAAACAAACTACAGTATGTACCATACAGAAGAAGAATAAATGTGAGAGCTGGTTACAGAAAAAAAAGAGGAAAATCATATACACTAACATACAGAAATTCAAAGCTATTTAACTATGGAAACAAGGGAAGAAAATGAATGGGGAACTTACTAAAAGACTTTAAAGGTTTGAATAAGACTACTAGATTGAAAAATAGTAAAGGCAAAATAACTACTAATCCTAAAGAAATTACAAATATATTTAAAACTTTCTACCTTTACAAGGAGGTGGCAAAACATTCTACAATAAGGAAAATGTATGGAAAATATAAAATTGAACATAGAGCTTGGTCCGCTTTGTGGAAAATAAGTCAGGGAAATCTGAGGTATATCAAATACTTACATTCCAAAAACCACCCAGACTTTTCTCTAGCTGTCAAGAACCTGCAATATGAGACCTGAAGGAAAACATTTATAAGGCAATTAAAGGATTATTTGACTGTTAAACTAAAAAAAATCAAGACTTTTGAGCTTTTAAATGAAAAGTTGACCCTTCCAAATAAACATTTATATATGTATCTTCAAATCACACACTACATTAAGAGCCTCTTTAGCTTCTATTAAAGCACATGCAATCTAGCCAAACACATGTAATGCTTGGAAATAAGATTTAAAGATGCATGACCAGGATGTAGTTACATAGTTACATAGTTACATAGTAGATGAAGTTGAAAAAAGACGTAGGTCCATCAAGTTCAACTTATGCTAAATTTAGACAACAGATACTTTATCCTATATCTATACTTATTGATCCAGAGGAAGGCAAACAAAAAAAACCATTAAGGGGAAAAATGAATTCCTTCCTGACTCCAAGAATTGGCAGTCGGATTAATCCCTGGATCAACATCCTTCCATGTATACTTATTTGGTATATCCCTGTATACCTTTCCCATCTAAAAAGATGTCCAACCTTTTTTTGAACAAATCTATTGTATCTGCCATCACAGTCTCCATGGGTAATGAATTCCACATTTTAACTGCCCTTACTGTAAAGCACCCTTTCCTTTGTTGCTGGTGAAATTTCCTTTCCTCCAACCTTAAGGGATGGCCCGAGTCCTTTGTACTGCCCTTGGGATGAATAGTTCTTTTGAAAGCTCCTTGTATTGTCCTTGAATATATTTGTATATAGTTATCATATCCCCTCTTAGACGCCTCTTTTCTAATGTAAATAAATCTAATTTAGCTAGCCTCTTCTCATAAGTTAGAATGTCCATCCCCTTTATTAATTTGGTGGCTCTTCTCTGCACTCTCTCTAGTTCCATAATGTATTTTCTTAGGATTGGTGCCCAAAATTGTACTCCATATTCAAGGTGTGGTCTTACTAATGCTTTGTAAAGGGGCATAATTATGTTTACTTCCCTTCCATCCATTGCCCGTTTGATGCAAGATAAGATATTGTTTGCCTTTGCAGCTACTGCATGATATTGGGCACTATTGCTAAGCCTGCTGTCTACAAGCACTCCTAAATCCTTCTCCATCAAGGATTCCCCCAATATATCTCCATTTAATTTGTAAGTCGCCTTTTTATTCTTGCATCCCAAATGCATAACCTTACATTTATCTGTATTAAACCTCATCTGCCATTTACCTGCCCACGTTTCCAGTCTCTCTAAGTCCTTCTGAAGAGAAATTACATCCTGCTCTGATTCTATTACCTTACACAATTTAGTATCATCAGCAAAGATGGAGACTTTGCTCTCGATCCCAACCTCAAGGTCTTTAATAAACAAGTTAAAAAGCAGGGGTCCCAGTACCGATCCCTGAGGTAGTCCACTCACGACTTTAGCACAACCTGAAAAAGTTCTATTTATGACAACCCTCTGTTTTCTGTCCTTTAACCAGTTTTCAATCCAGGTGCATATATTATTACTGAGTCCAATTTTCTTTATTTTGTACACCAACCTCTTGTGTGAAACCGTATCAAAAGCCTTTGCAAAATCTAAGAAGACCACATCAACTGCATTACCCTGGTCTAAATTCCTACTTACCTCCGCAAAGAAACAAATAAAGTTAGTTTGGCAAGATCTATCCTTCATAAATCCATGCTGACTATTACTAATAATTTTGTTTTCCATTAGGTATTCCTGAATATTATCCCGTATTAAACCTTCAAGTAGTTTCCCTACTATTGAAGTCAGGCTTACAGGTCTGTAATTTCCCGGTTGTGATCTAGCTCCCTTTTTAAATATAGGCACCACATCTGCTTTACGCCAATCTTGTGGTACTGAGCCTGTGGAAATGGAGTCCTTGAATATTAAATATAATGGTTTTGCTATTACTGAGCTTAACTCCTTGAGAACTCTTGGATGTATGCCATCGGGGCCAGGTGCCTTATTTACTTTAATTTTTTCAAATCGCTTGAGCCCTTGAGAAAGGGCTCTTAGAGCCTGAAACGCGTAGGAGGTATTTTGTTTGTCCCTTTTCTCATTTTTTTGTAGTTTAAATAAACGTTTTTAAGCCTTTCTACCTGGTGAGCTGATGGTGCTTTTTTGGACATCTATTTCCAATCCTTTTCTACTTTTGCATTGCCCCACGATTGGTCAGACGCACTGAGGATCAGAGGGCACACTATATGGGAGTTGGCGTTCATCATTTTCTCCCTTGTGGATTACATGAAGGAGGGGAGCGTTTACCGGACACACCGGAAGTGCTCTGACGCACTACCGGCACTCGGAAGCTCCACGCTGTTGATGTGAGGAGGCGCAACTGATTTCGGGACCATCATGTCTACACTGCCAATCTTGTAGTAGTTTCCCTACTATTGAAGTCAGGCTTACAGGTCTGTAATTTCCCCGTTGTGATCTAGCTCCCTTTTTAAATATAGGCACCACATCTGCTTTACGCCAATCTTGTGGTACTGAGCCTGTGGAAATGGAGTCCTTGAATATTAAATATAATGGTTTTGCTATTACTGAGCTTAACTCCTTGAGAACTCTTGGATGTATGCCATCGGGGCCAGGTGCCTTATTTACTTTAATTTTTTCAAATCGCTTGAGCCCTTGAGAAAGGGCTCTTAGAGCCTGAAACGCGTAGGAGGTATTTTGTTTGTCCCTTTTCTCATTTTTTTGTAGTTTAAATAAACGTTTTTAAGCCTTTCTACCTGGTGAGCTGATGGTGCTTTTTTGGACATCTATTTCCAATCCTTTTCTACTTTTGCATTGCCCCACGATTGGTCAGACGCACTGAGGATCAGAGGGCACACTATATGGGAGTTGGCGTTCATCATTTTCTCCCTTGTGGATTACACGAAGGAGGGGAGCGTTTACCGGACACACCGGAAGTGCTCTGACGCACTACCGGCACTCGGAAGCTCCACGCTGTTGATGTGAGGAGGCGCAACTGATTTCGGGACCATCATGTCTACACTGCCAATCTTGTAGTAGTTTCCCTACTATTGAAGTCAGGCTTACAGGTCTGTAATTTCCCGGTTGTGATCTAGCTCCCTTTTTAAATATAGGCACCACATCTGCTTTACGCCAATCTTGTGGTACTGAGCCTGTGGAAATGGAGTCCTTGAATATTAAATATAATGGTTTTGCTATTACTGAGCTTAACTCCTTGAGAACTCTTGGATGTATGCCATCGGGGCCAGGTGCCTTATTTACTTTTATTTTTTCAAGTCGCTTATGAACTTCGAATTTTGGAAAATGACACCATATCATTGAAACATCCCTGAGCCACCACATTACAAGAAAATCACATTAGGGTTTTAAAAAGAACATATAAAAATATCACGTGTGCACACATTCACATGTCTCAGACAGGTCTGCAACCCTGCCTTTCCCCAATATCTCTTAGCATGCAGTGCTACCACTGCAGCCAGGGATTCTGGGTAATGACATGCAAATGAGCACCCAGCGTGTCATTTTTATTTAGACCATACATTTTCCTGTGGAGATGATCCCTATTTGTAGATGATGAGCAGGGAACATGCCCTAAATGTACGCATCATTAAGCTGTACATAGTGACATAGTGGCATTTTAAAGGATTGGGATAGCAAGAGACATTCAAAATTCCAGCGGTTACAGCAATTATATTTATCTTATCAAAACAATCCTGAAAACTTGGTTGAGTTTCAATCCTCTTTTCATAAGAGACATAAAAGTAGATATTTTGGTAGTCCGACAGTTTGACCGGACAGATACAATGAATGAGATTGAGATAGGAGCCAGGAGATTCTTTAAACCATGTAAAGTATTTCAATTCTCTCCCTGCAGATAAGAAACAGTACTTAGTTAAAACCTTTGAGGGAATTGAATGAGTACTTCTTAGAAGTTTGAGGAGCCAGAGGCAAGCTGACTTTGAGATAACCTAGAGGGAGAAATGCAATTGAAACCTCTTAAGATGTCTGGGGTACTGAGTTTTGAGCATACAAGCAAGGAATTTAATGCTACTTTCTAAGAAACGGGATAATCTTGATTTTAAAACATATATCTCCACTAAAACAAGGTTGTGTAATATTGACCTTATTATTGACAGATACTTTTTCTTTTACATTTCAGTCATTTTAATTGTACATTTTAGCTTCCTATTTCATTATCTTATTTTTGTTTCTATTTAAGTTTTATGCATTATTTCCCTGTATCAAAAAATGAAACAAAATGTGTTGAGTTGTCAAACAAGAAACTTGTAATGATGTCTGTAATCAACTTAACAAAGAAAGGTTGAAAAAAATGACTCTCTCCACCAGATGGCGTAGTGAGCCGAATCATTATGTATGTGCAGTAGCCAAAGTGGCTTCAAAAAAGTAGTGTGACTCTGTATTACTTAAAAGAAAATGATAACATTCACATAACGTTGCGGAAAAGCTATTTTAGCCATATTTTAGAAATATTTCTACATTATTTATCCTTAGAAAGAAGAAAAGGAGAGTGGCTTCCTACAATACATCCATAAGTGCATCACAAAAAAAGTGGAAGTCTGTGGTTATAGGCAGTGGTACCCTCTTGTACAATCACACTTCAACCACTGCACATGTGCAAAGGTTCACATCCAGCTTAAGATGCATTTGTCCTTTCTTACCATACCCTTAACTTAAATAAAGATACAACATGCTTTGTTTTATTGTTGGTGGTAAAGGCCACAATGTTACATTATTAACTCATCATAACAAAGCAAATATTATTATCCAATACAGTATCCCTTGCTTCCCACCATAAGGGACAAATTAATATAACATACTTTACCTACAGTATATAAATAAAAAAACTTAAATCTGTTAAGCGGAATTAACTTAGATCTACATTGTAACCCTGTGACAACATGCTTTTTTTTAATGTATATATATATATATGGTCCAAATTCTAATAGCAATATTGTCAATATGAGATATACAGTATATAAAATGATGAAACTTTATCCCCAACCCCACCCACCCCCACCTCCCATTAACTGACAAAACAGCCTTGTGATGGTCAACTGCCCCACATGACTTCACTAGCTGGCCAATGGCAAAGTGCCAACAAACTAACCCTCAACCCTTTTGCCCCTTATGAAAGCTTGTCAGCTGACAACACAGCACCTCTTTTAGCCCCAAGGGTAGCTTTCCCATGAACATGTCCAGCATAAGACGCATGTTCTGGGGTGATTGGCCGCGTTAATGCCGCGTGGAGTACAGCAGCGCACAAGAAAACGGTGCCATGATTTCTTAAAATAATGGCCGCTGCATCTGTAAATGCCTTTTAATAAGATGTATTAGCTCTAACATCTTCAATTCCCCTATGTTGGTACCACCTGTATGTAACAGCACAGATTCTGGGTCTTAAAATCTGTACTTGCTTGTTACCAGCCATGATAATACCGCTCACCAGCTCAAACCTGGGTGTCCCCAACAAACAGTTACAGTTACCTTATCCGTTATGTCCAGGTGAGATCCATAAGGCCACAATTAATGCTCTCTTACCCATTCAGTGTATATAAATGGACAATGATCCAGACACACTTCTCATTTATACTAAATAAATATGGAATATGGGGAACACTAAAATATAATGTTAATAAAGTGTTAAATACCATGCAAATTTTGAGTGCTGATATAGTGCAGCAAATAGTGCAACATATAAAACAATAGTGCAGATACTGTGGTAGAAAAGGTGACAGAATTAACCATATACTGCTTTGCTGTTCTTGTTTATTTCAGAGAACTGTAGGGGGCTTGTTTCTAACTCCAGGAGTCATAGAGAAGAGAAAAAAGGGATTCAATATTGTACATTGTATATGTTTAGACAGTAAACTTCAAATGTTACACTCACATTTTGGACTTGTGAAAAAGACAGTATCGCAATCACCTGGCGTACACTTCCTGGCCATGACATCACGGGTCTCGCGTCTCACGATGTTTGGAGCTGTAATGCTTTCGAATGCTCTGCGGACATCCCTCCGATCACCTCTGCCACTTCTCCAAAACTGACAGGCCCTTCAACTCTACACATTACACCTTGTGGCTTCATCAGGGGTGCAGGAGAGAAGGCACTATTGACCATGAGGGGTCACCGAGGAATACCACTTAAAGACCCTTATACATTGTCTGTTTAACAAGTCCAAAATGTAAGTGTAAGATTTAAAGATTGACAACAAAACTTTTTCGATAACGGTACACCATCATCATGTAGTAGCAAGCAGCCCTCGATGTCCGGTTGTCACGGTGACTTTATGGCAGGCTGTAATTTACACCAAATATATATAATATAATATATATATATATAACTGGGTTGAACTGGGACGAGACTTAGATATGATAAAATATAATTTATTCCTTGATAAAGGTGAACACAACAGATTATACAAATAACAGGCAAAATATAGACACTTACTTAAAGATTAGAACTCTGGGGTCTCATTTCTGTAGCCCCTCATCTGCATCAGGAATGCCAGCTAGTCTACCACATGGAATTCCTGGCAGGATATTCTTTGTTGTGAAGTGTGAAATGGGACACTTAAAGACTGCTCTGGTTTGAACCGTCTCCACCCTCAGGTAAACAGTAAGGGTGACAAAATCCTTTGAACAATACTTAAGTCCTAGACATTGGGTCGCCTCTCTGGCCATATGCTACCCTGGTATGCAAAGGAATTTCCTCTGGGTTTTATCCCTGCTTTGGGACACAGCATGAAAGATAAAACACAAACATATTAAAATATCCGGTTCCGTTGGGTCCAGCAGGTCCAAACTTCCCAGTTCTCAATGCCGGAACTGGGACACCCTATGGTCCAATTTGCGGCTTGCTACGACCTTCGGAACCGGAGTTACACAAATACACCTTAAACCGTTTCCTATTTTAATACAAAAAACGCTGTAAATGAAATCACGGTTTTTCACTGAATCCCCATTGAAAACAACGGGCTCCTCCACCATAGACTTTCAATGGCAAACCGCCGCCATTGGCGGCTATGGGAATCCGCCGCCATAGACTTTCAACGGGGCTGCGCCGCCGTTGAAGTCAATGGGGGGTTTCCGCCATAGCCGGTCAACGGAAATTGGCCGCCATTGAAGTCTATGAGAAAAGTCCCGAACTTTCAAGGTTGTCCATACTCCGTCGGGTTGGTCCAAAAGGGTCAAGGATGGTTCTGCAGCAATGCCGGAGCAGTGACTACAGGTACCCCAAACCCTGGCCCTCTGGACCCTCCGGAACCGGAGGTATGGATTCCCAAATTTCAGCTCTTCACACTTAGCCGTTATCTTGAGCTGTTTCTGCCGCCGCCATTGGAACCTATGGCGTGACCCGCTCTTCTCGGTTCGACCCTTATCAGGGGTCCAGGATTCGGGGACCCGGTTGTGGTTGAGTGGGGGGAGGTCTAGGAACTAGGGGCAAAAAGAACTTTATTTCTATGTGCTCTGTTTATTCCCACTTGTCGTTGAACTTGACTGCTAAGTGATCAAAGCTCTCTTATTGAAAATGTATCCGCTTTGCGGTTTTGCAGTCTGGACGGCAGCCAACTCGTTCCTGGAAAGCTCCTTCGAGGATTCTCCATTGAAGTCAATGGGCCCATTGACTTACAATGGGAAACCGCCGCTCCTCCTCTCGGACGCCATCTGCTGGTCTTCACAGGAAACAGGACCCAAACAGCAAGATTCGCCATTGAAACACATGGAGCCCCAATGGCGGCCTATGGGACCCTGCAAAATGGTGCCTGAAAAGGCGGGGAAATTACACAAAGGGCTATAATCATTAAAGAACTATTAACCCTTGTACTCCCGGATGCATCCTAGTGTGTGTGATGCAGACACTGATATAACAATAAAACATGGGAACAGGGGAATATACATTTTCATGTTATAACAAGGGTTAAATCACATTTCTGGGCATCAGCCCAGTTAACCCCTTGTCTCCCTGGTGAGGTCAGGGGGTTCCCAATTGGGGTGTAACCTCTTTAATCCCGGGCCAAATCCTCCCCATCGTCACACTGGTCTTAACTCCAAATAACATTGTACATCTGCAAATTTGTCTCCTTTCTAACTTGTTGAAAAACCAGCAAGCACCCTTACCAGTTTTATCTGTCAATAAGTATAATTATAGACGTAACACTGTCCAGCCCCCTTGTTGAGTTAGATGACCAATTATGGTCATACAGATGCAGCATCTTGAATCTATAATCAGATATGCTGGTGAACCACGGACCAAATTCAGGACAGGACAGGTGCCTGTTTATTTCTGTAAATGAACCTACTCTGTCACGTTTTCAAACAGCAGATCCATTGCATTTCACCGCAGCAAACTTGGCAAGCCCAGAACAAGTTCATTGAGGGGGAGATGATTAATTAAGATTCGTAAGATTAGGTATGGTTAAGAAAATTGGGAAGGTATTTTTACAATATTAAACAAATTTAGCAATACTATTGTTACTAGAATTCAAGATTTGAAATAGAAACAGTCACTCGCATGCATAGTATATGTAGCCAGGTCACCTGATGGCTACTATTCTGCCCTTGGGCTGGCAGTAAACCCTGGTAAAATCAGGTTGCCAGTTGTTGCTATGGGGTTTTCCCCCTCCATTTTGGTATTGCACTTGAGTGATAGCAGGGGGTGGTACTTCCTGTTGTAGCTAGGACAACGGGGTGCCGACCTTCTGGCTGTACTTAAGGGCAGGACCGCCCTAAAGTTAGTAGTGTTCCTTCCCTCTGAGGAAGGCAGGTCACACAAGTGGGAGCCTGAGATTGTGCTCTTCCCTCCGGTGGAGATTGAGTATGGACCATACCTCTGCCTCCACTAGGGAGGTGGGGAAGAGCTAGGATGGCTGCGGGTGCCCTTGGCCTGTAGTGACGGTCCAGGGACCATCATCCAGTGAGAGCTGAGAGTACTGCATCTAGAAGAAGCCTGCTGTGTAACTGTGCTGTACCGGAGCCAAGGTAAGTGCAGTTTACAGAGGCCTTTGCCGCTTCACCGGCACTTAATTTAAGTGCCTTTGGGAAGCATGCGGGGCCTCTGTAAACCCTGCGCTCTCCGCAGACAATCTCGCCCCCCCAGTTTGTGCACCGCTGGTTTAATGCATATTCTTCTGGCACCCACTAACAATTACAAGGGTTGATGGGACATGCTTTTAAGTATGTGTCTGTGAAAACGAATGAAATGTTTCTCAGTCTTAAGGTACTAGTGGAAGTTTGGGAAAGTGAATTCCACAATGTGTAATTATCTGTAGTATGGAACGAAGGCGATAATATAAAAATACTATGTTACGGTGAATATTAGGAAGAATTTACCTGCTAACAGTGGTATAATGGTATATATAGTGTAGTGGTATAATGGTATCCGTCATAATCACACACTATAAAGGAAGGAAGTATCTATTTGGCAGAATCACTATTTACGAAAGAATATTCCTCTTATTTGCATATAGATCCTTGTGCACAGGGCCGCCAACCGGGTGGGTCTGCCGGGGTTGGCGTCTCAGGCCTGTTGGGGGGGGACCCGGCAGGCAAGGCCGTCTGCCGGTCCTCTCGTGGCCGGGCCCCGGCTCTCCCTTAGCAGCATCCTGCATGACTCTATCCCTCTGTCCCACGCCTCTCTGATGTCAGCGCACCAGAAGCACTCTTACGTCACCGCTCTCTGCTTTCGGCGTGCAACGACATGAGGGAGGCCTGTTGGAAGCTCGGCGTGGGACAGAGGGATAGAAACATGCAGGCTCATGTTGAGGGGAGAGTCGGGGTCCGCCCACGAGATCACTGGCAGCCAGGCCCAGCCAGAGGTCGAGCCCAACTTGCAGTGCCGGCCGCCAGGCCCCCACATCCACTGGACCCGGCCTGATCATCCACAAGGTAAGTCTTTTTTTATATGTATTGAGGGTGGCTTTTTAGAAATATGTATTGGGGAGGTGGGGGTCTTTTTAATATGTATTAGGGGTGGGTGTCTTTTAAATATGTATGGGGGTCTTTTTTAATATGTATTTGGGTCTTGGGGGAATTTTTATATGTATTGGGGGGCTTGCGGGAATTTTTATATGTATTGAGGGGCTTGGGGGAATTTTTATATGTATTGGGGGGCTTGCGGGAATTTTTATATGTATTGAGGGGCTTGGGGGAATTTTTATATGTATTGGGAGGCTTGGGGGAATTTTTATATGTATTGGGGGGCTTGGGGGAATTTTTATATGTATTGGGGGGCTTGGGGTATTTTTATATGTTTTGGGGGGCTTGGGTTTTTTTTATATGTATTGGGAAGGGTTGTTTTTTTATATGATGTATATATATATATATATATATATATATATATATATATATATAAAAAATAATAGCATGTTCTTATATAGAGCTGCTAGTTTTACGTAGCGCTTGACAGACATTTTGCAGGTATATATATATATATATATATATATATATATATATATATATATATATATATATATAAAAATCAATTCGATTGTAAGCAGGGACTCCTCTTCCTTAATGTTACTTCTATGTCTGAAGCACTTATTCTCATGGACAAGAAATAGGGGAGTGAACCCCTCGGGATACCGTGGCTACCAAAACCGTGGTGGTTCTATTAATGCAAGTCCCTGGTAGCAAGAGGTGGACATCCTTTAAATAATAAAGACAATAGGCAACCCAGATATAGCCGTACAGACTAAAGCAGGGCGGGGGGCTTTGGACCGGGGGAAATACCCGCGGGCACGTCCAGGGAGATGCTCGAGAATAAGTCCCAACCGGTAACAGAACGCCTCACCCACGCCCTGTGTCCCGGACTAAACCCAGCGGTCAGTACTCACGACTCCTTGTGTGAACTACCAAAGTGCTGGTTGAGGGGTTGCCCAGCGGTCTGCTGTATGGTGGTGTCCTCGTGTGCTCCAGCAGGAAGTAGAAGAGATAGGTGACCGCGGCGTCACTCGCTTTTTCACCTACCACTTATTCTCATGACCTGTTATTTCTATTAGTTATTTATATGATTACCATGTGTATTACTACTGTGAAGCGCTATGTATATTAATGGCGCTATGTAATTAAAGACATACAATACAATGTGTGTATGTATATAAATAAATATATATGTGTGTGTGTGTGTGTGTGTGTGTGTGTGTGTGTGTGTGTGTGTGTGTGTGTGTGTGTGTGTGTGTGTGTGTGTGTATATATATATATATATATATATATATATATATATATATATATAAACAGGGACTGCGCTTAGATGGACAATGAGCAACACCAATATCCAATTAGTCAGATCTTGTATATATATATATATATATATGGATAAATTAAAACAATTCTATAATTGAACCATAAAAATAAAATAAACTAAAAATGATATTATAAAAACAAAAATGAATTAATGTTCATATATATATATATATATATAATCAAAAAATAAATAGATGATACCGTTCTGTGGCTAACGAAATGCTTTTATTTGTGCGAGCTTTCGAGATACACTGATCTCCTCTTCCGGTGATGTTACTGTACAATGAATGAAGCAAGCAAAAGCTATACTATAAACAGTGTCTATTGGAATGTTATCTGTGCTGGTCCTTGTCCCGGTGTGGATGAGTTTTATGACTGGAGGTGTCAAAAGGTTCCTGAAAGCAAGTGATGAAAGAGTGTGTATGTGTATCAGTGTGAATAAAAATGCCCACAGTATATACAGTTTTTATTCACACTGATACATACACTCTCTTTCATCACTTGCTTTAGGAACCTTTTGACACCTCCAGCCATAATACACATCCACACCGGGGGAAGGACCAGCACAGATAACATTCCAATAGACACTGTTTATAGTATAGCTTTTGCTTGCTTCATTCATTGTAACATCGCCGGAAGAAGAGATCAGTGTATCTCGAAAGCTCGCACAAATAAAAGCATTTCGTTAGCCACAGAACGGTATCATCTATTTATTTTTTGATTATTGAAGCTCGGCTAACACGGTACTGATACCTCTACATGGATATATATATATATATATATATATATATATATATATATATATATATATATATATATATATAAATGAATTGTCTGATGTCTAACTGTAACATTAAATATACACTTGTTAAATAAAAGACCATATGATAATTAAGTCTCTGTTATACTATATCTGTGGTGTTGAAAATTAAACCAATATTTGGGAGTACAAATTAATGTGTGTATACCCGGATGGGACTCACAAATACCATGGGTAGAACCTGTAATTAAATACCAATCCACAAATTGGGAAATAAATACCAAATGTCCTTTTAGGATATCCTTTAAAGAAGGAATGGATAAGGTGTGGTAGAAATGATACTTATGAGTCCTTTGATAAATTGTCCAATTTGATCTTGCACACTGGATTCAGGCTGCCTCCTTTGTGGGCTCAACGAACTCCCCTTTACCTACATAGAAAAAAAGAAAAGCGCCCGATCCTAGCACTGGCCTGGCACCAGTTGAAATCAATGCGGGCTTCTTAGTCTATCGTGGAGCAGCGCCAAGACTTGTAAATCACGTATAGTCCAATCCTACGTGTTTCATCAGATTAAACTGATGAAGTCATTTCAACTGGTGCCACACAGAATTGATTCCCCAGCCGGAACCACATACGCCTGTGGTGTGCTGTCGGAGGATACTTTCACCGAGGACTGACGTCGCAAGTTCTTGCTGGCACAGAGACTCGTGGTGTGCAGTTTTGATGAACAGCAGAGATACAGTCATGGATCGTTGGAGCATGAGTATATACTCATAACACGCCTTTTATTACCATTTGTTTGTGAGTGTTCATTTGTGAATCTCGGATTATTAAATTCATATATTTTTTAACATATTGCACTAGGATCGGGCGCTTTTCTTTTTATAAATATATGTATACACACACATACACACACACACACACATATCTTTTCACCCACCATAACTTAAATAATGTGTGGTGAAGACCTACTCATGTCTCAAGTTGCAAAGCCAGTACAACCAACCTCACAATGACGAGACCCACAAGGTCGAAACAGTCTGTCTGTGAGTGGCTTTATTGGCTTTGCATCTCATCTCAGGCTATGTGTAAAAGCTGTGTTTAAATAAGCATTCATTGGCTTAAGGGTTTAACCATGTAATGTAGTCTTGAGACAAAAGGTGGCACTGTGTGCTCATTTGCATGTCATTTCCCAGAATCCCTTGCTGCAGTGGAAGCGCTGTATGCTAAGTGATAATGGTGAAGGGCAGGGGTGCAGACCTGTCTAAGACATGTGAATGTGCTCACAAGTAATAGTTATATAATATGCATTTTTTTTATATATGTATTGGGTACGTGGTTTTTTGTATGCATTTGGGGGGTGGGGGAGGGTGTATATATTTGGGGGTGGGGATTTTTGCATTGGGGGTGGGAAGTTTTTTGGTATATATCTTGTGGGGGGAATTGTGAGGGGGGGGAATGAGTTACTGTGGTGTAATTGACGGAGAGGAGAGAGGGGGGTGAGTGAGGAAAAGAGGGAGTAAGAGTGAGGCACAGGGGAGAGAAATACATGCGAGGCGGGAGAGTGAGAGGGGGTGGGATGGGAGAAAAATACATGGGGAGAGAGGGGCTCGTGAGGTGTGAAATGGGGGGGGGGGGCAGCTTGCAATACCGCCAACACGGGGGGGAGAGGGGGCCTGCTTAAAATGTTTGTCCCGGACCCCACGATTTCTGTTGGCAGCCCTGTTTGTGTATCCTTGTATCCTTTCAGTATTAATGAAGCACTGGACAGATATCCTAGCAGCAGCTCCTACTCTTTATTCCTTCAGTAGAGGCAAAATAACAAAAAAGCTTCAGATATACAGGTAACAGGCAAAACAGGCATACAAGCTATGAGAAGATATGTCATTTGTTGCCTCTGATGGTATCGGTCGTTTGTTCGGACACATAAAAGTCCAGGCAAAATGTATATACCTAACAATTTAACTGTCAGTAGCAGTTTCTACCAAGCATTAATAAGAACAATGCATATAATCATCCTTTAAGGCAGGGGTGCAAACTCGTCTCCCTGCACCGGCGCGGTTATGTGACGGAACATGACCCCGCGGCATCATTTGACGCTGGGTAGCCATGGTGACGCGTCGCTGGAACGTTAAGGTAAGTACATTTACAGAGGCCTCGCGCGATCCCTGGCATTTAATTTAAATGCCTTGGGGGGAAGTGCGGGACCTCTGTAACCGCTGCGCCACCCCCCAGAAAATCTCACGCCCCCCAGTTTGCACATCCTTGCTTTAATGTTATTTATCCACCGTCTGGGCATCCGACCCAGATTTATCTAATTCTGGCATCCTCCTGATTATCCCACATATTGTTCTTTCTCTATCAAATGTGTTTAGTTTGCATTCCATAAAACTTACTGTATGTATACTCTCTGTAGTGTTACAGAATCCTATCTGAATTTGCTAGTTTACATGCGTTCACACTTCACATCGGTCATGTTTGTGTTTCCAGTGTTACATTGTGATGTGGTCAGTGCGCTAGTTTAAATGCATTCACTTTTCATACCCCAAATCTCGCGATGTCGGACATAATTGTAGTTCTAGTGTAAACTATGTTATAGTTGACATCTGTCCAAGTCCTCCTCATTACGTTGCGGATAGGCTTGTATGCTAGCAATAGTTTTTTAATGGCTTTATTTTTATATATACAGTATAAAATACCAAGAAATATATGTAAAAAAAAACAGCACAAACAAATGCTGTAATAATATTACCCAATGTATGGAATCATAGTCTCAACAATAAATCAAATACAATTTTTTTTAACAAAAGACAAAGTATATCTACAATAATACCCAAATTAAAAAGTCATAACCAGTTAGCAGCTTCACCCTCAGTGTTGCTGACCCCGGCTCCAAATTAAAACCCCCTCAAAGATGTAGAACAAAAACAATATCACTATAATTGCCCTAAAGTACAAAGAATTGTGCTGTGACGTCAATTAAAACTGGTCACAGCACCAGAAGCAATCCTACCAAGCACCCACATCAGGGCTGGCTGGGAGTTTGGTGGGGCTAGGTGTCGGACCTCTTACCTTCTCCAGCATCTCTGTCAGTTATGTCATGGTGTCATGTGACATCACGTTGTCATGCTGGAGATGAGGATATGCCGGAACTTACAGAGTCCCCGCGCTCTCCCCGGCAATCAGTCTAAATGTTGTGGGGAAGAGTGTGTGGCTCAGTGCAGTGGCATCAGACCGGCCCTAACCCACATACACCAATTAAAAAAAAAAAACAAGAATCATATAATTCTACATAGTAATTGAAAACAAATCAAAACAAATACTTCAAAACAGAGATATGGCATAATATAACATTGAAGTGTAAATGTGATAACAGTGTCGTAATGTTCAAATGTGGTCACCGGAGCAACATAATCGAAAGAGCGACACTGCAGGTGATGGCGAGGCTCTTTTCATGCATTTTGGGGGTATTTAAGTTGTAACAGAGATTGGTAAAGGAAGGCAGCGTCTGATTAATGAGTTTGTACCCGGAAATATAATGCCTCACTAGGGCTTTATTTTTTACATTAATATGGAGCTATATATATATATATATATATTTTTTTTTTAAAGAGATGACCTAAGCGCAAAAAAGATAGGGGGAAAAAGCAATACGTTCAAAAAGAAAAGAATGGAGGGATTTCAACGTATTACACTATTGTGGCACTTTAGTCATTTCTCCCTATCCTTTTTGTGCTCATGTCATCTTTTCAAATACTTTGTTGGGCTCTGCCTTCTGTTTTGATCCAGTGTGGGATCAAGGACTTTATGGTAGCAATTGAATAGGCAAAGCTTTATGATAAGTTTACGTATCACTTCACATTTGTGTATTACGTTTTATGGTGAGTTTTTTTTGTTTTACTATATATATATATATATATGATTGTATTTTTATGATCTAGTTTTTATGCGATTCAAAACATTGGCAATTTCTTTTACAGCTTGAGTGCAGGGTTTCTTTTTTTTTCTAATATTTCTTGATTTGCTAATGGTTGGTTAGGATTAGGCCGGGGTTTGACTACATGATGCACCGGCACCTTTTCGCTTATTAGACATATGTACAGTATATATGTACAGTGTATATCTGTATATTGTTTAACTATATGTAAAATGAATACAAATGAAAGCCATTTATTGTGAATACATTTCTATTAAGTAATGTGGTTCATGACTTACGCCTTTTCATACGCATACCAATCTGCTGTTACACGGCAGGGTTGTTTGAACTGGGCCAGTGTCAAGATTTTTTGAATTATGTATCCTATTTATTTTTTTTTTAGACAATATAAGCATTTAAAATACAAAGACGGCTTGGGACACTGATCAGAATTTCAACTGCGATGTTAGAGTATAATGAAACAGTTACGTTTCAGAACCAACCACATTTTAGATTTTGGCTACGTAAAAACGACTTGTTACCAATTAGCTTACAGTAATTGTTTTTATGCTACTTAAAGCAGCAATACTACATTGCCTTTTTCTTTTTCTATTATTTGTATATGTAAAGTATGTGACAATGTATAATTCTACATTCTTACCTAAGCGGGCATTAGTTTGGTGCTCCTGTT
Organism: Ascaphus truei; assembly: GCF_040206685.1. NCBI lineage: Eukaryota > Metazoa > Chordata > Amphibia > Anura > Ascaphidae > Ascaphus > Ascaphus truei. The sequence goes on from NC_134483.1 coordinate 327,046,910, forward strand.
TATAAATGTCAAAATCCCAATTGTGTGCCTAACTGAATGGCCGCCTTGTGACTCTGTGCTGCAGTTGATATGTAACATTATATTACTAAGTTTAACACATTATTGCTACAGCATTCAGAGCAATAGACAGTCTGCTATCTGGAACACAGCAACATATCTGTTTGTGATACTTTGTTGCCAAAGTGCAGAGCTCAAAAAGGTGTGTGCATAGCCTGTTTCAAAAGAGAAAGTGTATATGACATTCTAAATGGTTGCTATAGAAATGATCAGTACATTAAAAAAATCATTAAAATGGCATTTGGGGTTAAAAAATTTTTTTTAAAGACAGTATTACTTAATACTACAGAGCTGATTTATTATTAAAAAAAAAAAACAGGGTTTATCACATTTTGCTGCTTTAATTTTAAAATACAGTAGCTATGAATGAAAATAGGTTTTACTTTTAAGGGCTGTATGTTTAGTGCTCCTTTATATAAGTGCTGTATGTTTAGTGCTCCTTTATATAAGTGCTGTGTAATCCAACTTTAAATTATTTCATGTAGGCCACAAAACCTTGAGATAGCAAATCTGATTTTTTTTAACCCAGTTTGTTTCAGTAGGGGATAGCACTTTTATTTAAAAATATTGGATTTTCTTTTTTGTTTTCCTTTGCTACATCTGATGCCTTTTCTTCCTTGTTGACAAAGTAGATCCAAATGTTGAGACACTTCTTTCTCCTCTATCCCCTTGTAGGTATAAAGATGAGATCAAATTGGAGTAGTCATTTGCACTCAAGACTTCTGGACTGGATTCCTTAGAAAACCTTATTTAGTATGCATATGGTAGACAATAAGCTAGGGAAAAATGAATTTGAAGGAGTTTTTGGGCGTAAGTAGGGCATGTTTGAGAAGCCGCAAGTAATAGTACTTTGCACCTGCCTTTTTATAAAATGTATTTGAAAAGTTTTTTTTTTTAAATCCCCTTCCATGGACATTTTTACCGTTGGTTGTCAGGCTATGTTCCCACTATAAAACTGTACTTCAAATGGAGCTTGTTCATCCAGAGAACACAATATATGCCAGGATATCTCAAAATATCAGTGTTTTCAATGACCGTGTTGGTACAGCATATCACGCTATATCAAAAGTTCTTACACCAGTGGGAACAATGAAGCTGCTCAAGTTATGTGCATTTGAGTGCTTTCAGGGAAAGGTTTGTGTCATGGGGTAAGAGTACGAGTTGATATGGGGTTTCTAAATGTTTTGTCCATACCAGTTCTACCTTCACCTCGTACCAGAAATGGTTGGCAATTACTAGGCTAACACCAAAACGGAAATCAGGCACTAATGAATAAAACAAGGAAGGTTCACCAGGTCTCAATAAATCCTTCATTTTTGTTGTTGTTGTTTTTAAGTTAAGTTGTTAGCTTGGTTTATTATTGTTGAACTTTTATAAATAATGCCCAATGCCGAGTACAATTGAGTATGGTTTAGTGCTCTGCTTTCAGAATGCATTCTTTCCACCTACAACCGTGATCAGATCAGCACTGCTAGGTGAAGTGGTTTTACATCACACAATATCCTGGATGGGATACAACTAATGTCTCTCCAGGGCAAGTGTTTGTAAGCCCTTCTAGCACCAAAAGATTGAAGACATGACAATTTCTTAAGCAACAAGCTTCTTCTTTCTATGTCTAGTGACAGAAAATCGGTGTAATGACCGAAAAGAAATTCAACTGGGCAACAGTCTTGAAAATGCTTTATTGAACTGTGTGTATCGCTGTAATGTGCAGTATGTGTTTGAAAAGTCTACAGCTTAAAGGAACGGTTTCTGGAAATCCTCAACAAATATGAAAAAAAAAACTGGGCTAAACTGCTAAGATGACCAGAGAAACGGTATCAAATTTTCACTTACCCCCTTCAAAACCTTAACTCTGGCATGGAGGGGATAAAACATTCAAGTGCTACACTGTGCAGAAATACAGGATCTCAGCATTTAGAGGGAATGTGAATGGAGCAAGCACTAACACTCCAGGTGTTTTAATTCTCAGCTATCATGGGTTACAATACACCACTGTTATTTTGATATCACACTATGCGCTGATGAAATCGGTAATTTTATTCTAAGAGTTGCGTGATGCTGCCGAGATGAAAAGATGCAAAACGAAAGAATTAAGTGAGAGAAAGAGAGCGCGCGCCACATGGAGACATGATCATGTAAGTGTATTTGTAAATTGATCAGAAGCTGTGCGCACGTTTTATTTTCTTTATAATCTAACTTTACATTCCAAAAATAATAATAATAAGAAGAAGAATCCTGCTTATCCCTGCGTCAGGCCCATTATGAAAGTCTATGCACAAAAAAAGAACACTGTACATTATTTTTACATATAGGATTAATAGTATAGGCATGTAGGTGGCATGATTTTTAATCAAAAGGCTTTTTTTACTTGTGTGCTGAAAGAATAATCATAAAGTAACAATAAATAAAAAGGTGCTAACTTTAGCATTTAGAATTAATTTGTAATATACTGACAACGTCAGGGAATCAAATCCTCCAGCTCTCCTTTTGCGGACAAGTCTCTGCGAACTATGAAGCAAATACATAAATAAAGAAACTCAGAAATATGATTGAGAATGTGAAAGGCTTTTTAAAACTAAGACAACATAATCAGGGCTAACTTTTGTTTAAACAGCGAATAAATGAATCAGCCTACATCTGGATAAAACATGTTTAACAGTTGAAAACTTTTTCCCCCCCCCCTCTTTTAAACAACCACAGAAAGAAAAAAAAAACTTGAAACATAGATGAACAGGGTTGTTATAAGGGAACACATACGTAGCAATTTCTGACAGTGGTCTGACTGTAATGTCAAACTTTTCAGATGAAATAATAAAGTTCAAAAAGGAATACAAAAGAAAAAAAAAAAAATCTCTCAATGTTGACCACAGAGTGGATTTTGTAATTTAACAGATAATTAGGATATTTGCATGTAACTAAAGAGCTACACACCCTTGAAAGGACACACAGCTAATACCACTGCAGACTTTGCCTGACGTGCTTTAAAACACACACACAAAACCTTGTTCTCAGTTACACATTATTCAAAAGATACGTGGCCGCAAACCGCTAGTAAACACTAAAATCTTATGTCGTCAGGTGCTGTAACCTTTTGAATAATGTTTAGGAAAGCTTTGGGATTTATAGCTTTACAACCTTAAAATTTAAGTCGTTTTTGTTTTGATTTGTTTTTTTTTGTCTTGTTAATGACTATGTCACTAAAAACTCATGCACGCTGCAAAAAACCTCATGCAGTAGTTATGGTAAACCATCCAAGCAGTTTTATTCATTAATATTCATAAATACACACAGCAGCTTCATTAGAGAATTTTTTTTTTCCATATACTTTTTTTTTTTTTCCTCTTCAGTTTGGATGTGGGCGATTAGGAGAAGTGTTTTTTTTGTTGTTTTTTTTTTTAATCTACTTTTTTGTTTATGTCATGGTACAGGAAGTAGAGAGCTGCCTCTGGTACTGCTACCTATGTTTACCTGCTAGAAGTAAAAATGAGTTAAGTGGATTTGATTATCATATATATTTGCCTCTCTTCCTTTTGTTTATTTTTTTGGGGGGGGGGGGAGGGGGGTCTTTTTTTTTTCTTTTTTTTGAATGTACACAATGTAACAAGAGTGACAGACCGGAAATTACAATCACCAAAACAAACCCAAAGATAGTTGTTTGTCCACTTTCATTGGCAGTTACAGCACAGAGGACATTGTCTGCAAAGGGGGATGTCATCAAAGAGGAGGTGGCGGAGGCTCGTTTCCTTTATTACTCTCTTTTAGATTTAGGTTTTCTAAAGCAACATCTAAAGGCATTATATCTACACAGCCCATTGCCCCGAAATCGGCTATTTCTCCCCGTTCATCCTCATCGGAGGAGCTTTCTTCCTGCATCAATGTCGACAGAAGGAGCTCCTGGACAAACAGGCTGCGGTCGGCCCGCTCGCTTTCTATTGACTGTCGCTCGGCTTCCGTCATCTTGGGGTCGTTCAATCTGTGCGGGAGGGAGGGATGAGAGGCGCAATGTTATTAATGAGGATTACAATCCACCCGGTAGGGCGAGAAAAAAAAGAAATAATACTGAAAAAAAGAAATCCATGTTTATTTTCAATGTGTGGCTACAATTCAATCATTTTACATTATTCAGTGCTCAATAGAACTTAATAAAATAAGTTCTATTATAATGTTTAGAATACAATAATGTAGAAATTGTATGAAAAACTCAACAGTAACAAATATATAAATAAAATAGACCATCACATTTTTTTTTTTTTTTTTACACAACAGGGACCCAACTGTCATTAAAAATTGTAGGACTAGAAACCATCTCTCCCCTCACTTTGGGGGGTGACACATACAAGTTCCTCTAGAAAGGAATCTTATTGGATCTACCAATTGGGCATTTTGGCCCCTGGTGAATACGAGTGCATGGACACAAACACTTTAGTTTGAAAATTCTCTCAGTCTTCCTCCTCTGCTTTTCCTGACCCTCACCTGACTTTTTTGGGATATATATATATATATATATATATATATATAATAATATATATAAATAAAATTATTTTTGACAGTGAATTAATCAATAGTCTCTACAGATGCAGTAATATTCTCGAGTTGATCCTATTGAATATAGTGACAAGTTTATTTTTTCAGAGATCCATATCAGCTGAAGTGCTTCTCTATTCTAATTCAAGTGTGGGACACATTGATTTGATTCCCTCCCCTTCCCGTTTTTTCCTTTGCGCCTAGGTCATCTTCAGCAATATATATATATCATATGTTTATTGTTATGCAAAATATTTACATATTGAATGAGAAATTGCTAGTTTAAGGGGCCATATATAATGATTCCGCTAACGTATATGTGAATAATAGTACTTTGGTCCCTTTTCCGTCTGTGCACGTATTACTAGTTTTTTACATATATATTTGTACATCGATATCTTTATGAATATATATTCTATTTGCAAATGTATTATATTATGCAATTTGACCAAGTGTATTTTGGGTTTTATACCCTGAACTTTTTTTTATGTGTTTGCAATGTTGTTATACATCCTGTACATGAAAGGTTAAATTCCCTGTGTGGCTTGGCAATTGGTTGCAAAGCACCGATACACTATTTAAACTCTGTGATATGGTTTCCCATCATCCTCTGAAGTCGTCATCTTAGTGTGATGAAATGCATTAGGAAGACGGCATTACTTCATCACGCAAGAGCTTGACAAGGCCACGCCCTGCTCAGAGTGTGTTTCGGCCGCGGAATTTAAATATCCCATAAATCAAGGATTCTCTGTCTGCTACACTGGAACTTTATTCGGATAAAGTGCTCAGCGGACTATCCATCTCATTTGCATGAGAGGACTGCTAGTATTGAGATTTCGCATCAAGAGATCGCTGGCGAGTGATATTTCACTAAACGCTGTTTTTAATTCTACCCTTGTGAGTGCACCTTTTCCCCTTCCACTATTAAATTGTTATGCAATTTTACGCTATGGGGCGTGCACTCTCTTTTCTTTTAGGTTTTCTTATGGTTTAACATATGTGAATAATGTGGAAATCCATAGCAGCCATTTTAATGCTTCATTCTCATTTAATTATCAAATACTATTTGTTCAGATTCATATCCCAAAAACCGAAAATGGCACAAAGGGGCCTATAGACTAAACTGCAATAAAATCTGTGCAAAATCATCAGACAAAGGAAAATAGTTAATAGTGATGATAAAAATATGGAATCTCGCCATAGCCATAAATAATTATGATCACTAGAAAATAAAGTTCATTTGAAACATATGACCTGATTTGTCATGGTCCTCGTAAGAAGCAGAATAATTGAGCTACGGTCGGCGCTCTACGAAAATAGAGATTTCCCTTGCACGAGTGTCTCTCTCACACTATAACAAACATCAGTCAACATAAGTTATCAATTCTGCCTATCAATTCATATAGAAGTTTACTGAATCCTGTGAATATTTAGTTTTGCGCGATTTCCGCGTTTCAGTACTACATTTTCATACTAAACACATTTTTTTTATTAAAGACCAAAATAAGTGGCTACTTAACACTTTTCACATGTTTTAGACTTGGAACAGCCAGGCATCTTTTTGATACAGCTTTAACCCCTGAAAAAGTCGAGCCTTGCACGCTTATGACTAGACCCCAAAGATCACACACACCTCGTGAGGAGAAACTGTGAATTCTGTAGAGTTTGCTGATTGTTTTCCGTATTGGATGTGTTGGTTGTTGCTGTCGATTGTGTAATCGTGGTGGTGACGCTGCTTGTGTTGTTGCGCCTAGTTGCGTTGCGTGCCGTTTCCAATTGCTGCCGCGCCGCCTGCGCCTGCTGCCGCTCTAGCTGCAATTGCATTTGCAGCTGCTGCAGCTGGGAGGCGGAGGGGCCCGAGGAATTGAGCTGCCCTCCCGTTGAACGTCTCACTCCTGATAACTGAGATAACAACTCTGCCCGGGAAAGAAGAGGAGGGAAAAAGGAATAGTGAAAATTACAGTATTGTCACATAAGAAAGCAAAACATACCTCAAGGAAACCATTGTTACATCCACATTATATAGAAGGCTGTGTCAATATGTGTTTCTTCAGTGACAAAGGGGTTTGCAATATACAGTGTACTGCTTTGCAAAGTGTTAAAAAAAACTCCTTTGGCAGTGAATGGCAGAAAAATGTTTTTCTGAACACTTTCAAAATTTGCTGCTGTTTCCTCTCAAAGATATGGCGATATTACATGATTGAAAGAATTTATTATTTCATTAAAAATTTAAAATAAAACAAAATGTTTGGTATTTTAAACAGTGCTCTGATTTGGGGACGAATCGCTCCTTAGGCCCGGCACGCGGAGGCTGTGGGAACGCGGGTGCTTTCCCTGGCCATGGTCAACGGGCCCTGGGGGGCGTTACTAGGGGCGTCACAGAGCTGGTTCGCCCTCATTGGGCGAACCGCTCACGTGACCTGCTTGTCGCGCCAAGAAATCAGTTTCAACTGATTTCTTGCGCCATGCGCGCCCCCTCCTGCCTCCGCCCGCACGGTCTATGGGCGTGATCACTGCCTTAAGTCAATATGATCGCACCCCGTGCGGATGCCTCCACGCGGTCTCCCGCACCATGGACTCACCCTTACAAAGAACGTTAATGTAATTGGATAGCTTTGTATTTGTATATACAGGTGTAGCAATACTCACTGTGCCCAGTGCCGCAGTTGACCAAGCAAAAGTCTGCGGCGCAGGGGACAGTGTCTGCCATGATCGCACTGCGGGTGTTCCACGCTTGTCCATCACAACCACATGACAGCGGCACCGTAGAGGATTGGTCTAGTTACATCTGTACAGTACTTCATGGTATACATGGCAGAGGATTTTCTGATGAACCATGTGGCCACAAAAAACGTGAGGGTGAAAGGACTGTGGGAGGCGGTCACTTCTGCCAATATCTGCAGGTATATATTTTTAATGAAATAAGATATTGACAAATTTTAAATGTTGGACTTCTGAAGTTGGTTTGTTTTTGGAATCTCAAACCTATCTTTGAAACGGTTTTAATTAAATTTAATTAATCAATTTAATTTAAAAGCCCTAATTCCAGGGCTTTTGGCTTTCTTTGTTCTAGAATAGACTGTGTTCATATTTTGGAAGCACATTAAGAATTTGTAATGCTTCCACACCTTATACAGTATTTGGAAGAAAATTGCAAGCAGAAATGGTCTTGCTGATCAATCCATAATTAACAGCAATATTATTGAGCTTGGAAAGTATTTACATTCCAGAGTACGCTGCTAAATTGTTTTTACAAATATAGACCGCGCCTAAAATACCAATGACATTTAGCGATTAGTACATGTGTCGTACCGGCTATAGGATCCATGGCTTCCCTATTGCTTGGAGAGTACGAGCTCTGCGAGGATGAAAGCCCTCCAGTGGAACTGCTAGTAAAGTGCATGTTTGATCTGCGAGCTCGAGGTCCACCCAGCCCCCGGCCAGGGTGAAACATCCTTCGTACATGCCGAACGCCGCTGGATTCATCGTGGGTAAGAGTTAAGAGAAGTAACAGGAAAAAGAAAGACTGGAGCTAAAGAACTTCAAGCAAATGAAGAACTGCAATATATATTACAGGACAAAAATTGCTAAATTCCTTTTTTTTTCTTCCTAGGGTACCCATGTTTGTACCATTTATTTATTGATTCTTTTCTTTGGTTTCATCTGACCTGTTGTTGTTCGAGTCCCATGCATTATCCACTCAGGCTAAAATGTGACATAACATGCCTATATTTTTAGATGCCTGCAGTTCAAACACTTAATGATGTTTAAAAAATTAGAACAGGTTTGGACAACTGTGCGAGGCGTGTGGGAGGCTGTGGGGTGCTTGGTCTTTAGTATGCTACAATGAAAATGAACAGAGCTCAGACAGTATCTTAGGTAATTTAACTATGTGACGCTTCTAATGAACACTACTTTAAACTTAGTAATACTACAGAATAGTACAGGCTTTACTCCAAAAATATACAATCTAATATTATTTGGTGCCTGAGACACAAGAGATAAAATGACGTGCCTACGTTTTTAAGAAGATTGTGCTAGGTTTGAAATCCTGTAGGTCATTGGAAGAATTGTTCTCACACTTGTGAATGCAAAAGCAATATGTTAATTAAACATAAAAGGATATTAAATCTCTGGGAGCTCTGTGTTCAAGTGTAAGATGGGCAGCAAAGTCGTCTGTAACGTGATTTGGATCTCCTCCAGGTAACGCTGCACATATTGGGCAAATCTGCAATGACACAAACATAATCCCGTTTAAGGATAGAATATTACACACCAAAGCTTGACAGAGGCTTCATTTTTCATCGCTCTCCGACAGGTCATTAGCAGGAAGGAAGCACCTTGTCATTGCAGAGTGTACAACACAAAGTGAAGCGCCTCTAAAAGTCATCAAAGCGTAAGCAATAAATACATATTATATATACCTGAAAGGTTATGTGAGGACAAAAAATGAAAAATAGCTGGTCAGTTGGTTTATTTGCCACTGCACTTAAACAAATACTGTATATACTTTTCTGTTTATGTTACTGTTTCTGAATACTGTACTTTTGGCTCCCTATAGAATTCCCGGTTCAGTCGTTCAACATTATTCTCTGCAACTTTCAGAATACACTAATACATTGTGTGTATGTGTGTGTGTTTAAGTGGGAGAGAGAGAGTGTGTGTAAGTGGGAGAGTGTGTGTAAGTGGGAGAGTGTGTGTAAGTGGGAGAGTGTGTGTAAGTGGGAGAGTGTGTGTGTAAGTGACAGTGTGTGTGTAAGTGACAGTGTGTGTGTGTGTGTGTGTGTGTGTGTGTGTGTGTGTGTGTGTGTGTGTGTGTGTGTGTGTGTGTGTGTGTGTGTGTAAGTGACAGTGTGTGTGTGTGTGTGTGTGTGTGTGTGTGTGTGTGTGTGTGTGTGTGTGTGTGTGTGTGTGTGTAAGTGGCAGTGTGTGTGTGTGTGTAAGTGGCTGTGTGTGTGTGTGTGTGTGTGTGTGTGTGTGTGTGTGTGTGTAACTGGCTGTGTGTGTAACTGGCTGTGTGTGTAAGTGGGAGTGTGTGTGTGGGACAGTGTAAGTGGGAGAGTCTGTGTGTGTAAGTGGGAGTGTGCGTGCGCAAGAGGGAGAGGGGGGTGAGACAGGGGAACAGGGGAGGGAGGGGGGAGACACGGTGGGTGAGGGTTGGGGTTCCCCAGAATTTCAAAATCGAATTCCCTAACCAAAAACAGGTTAAAAAACACTACTCTAACTGATTCCGTTCTGAGCGCACACGGAATCACATGTGGTACTTCACCCATGTCCACCTTTTAAAAACCCCATAATAGAGACTCAAACAAGTAGCCAGCGGTCTCCACATAATAATGAGGGTTAAAAAAAATTCTAACCGTCTTTCTTCCAGATCTGACTCGCAAGCTTCAAACAGGAGACCTCGGAATCCCCCAAGGCCGTGATTATACAAAAAAACGCGCACGGCGTCAGCCAGAGCAACGCTGCACAGAATCAAAACATATAGTATGCTTCCCAGCTAAGCACATACACCTACCGCGACTGTCGCACCGCTTGCTACTGCAATGCGGGTGACAGTTGCAGAGTTTTTGAAATTTGTTTTATGGTTGCTACGGCCGCATCACGTGACGCAGCCGTCCAATCAAAAAACAGATTTCAGCCTTGTCTCCCCTGTAGTCGCGCGCGCAGAATGTGCTTGTGCACATGTTGCTCTGCGACGTCGCAGATGAGCGCACGCATTGTAGTGCGCTGGCATAAATCGAGCCCTAACTCAGAAGACAGGTAGGGAACCCCTCCACTCGCGTGTATTTGCTGACAGTAACGCTTTAATCTTCTCTTGGGCTTGTTAAGAATCACTTATAGTAGCAATCCTGCCTGCATTTGGTCAATGTGAAGAAGCACAGGAGTTTCCCATGAATCAAGAAGCAGCTGCACTGAGGACTACCTCACACGCACACCCACCCACCACCACCACACCTCACTGATCCTAACGTGGAGTGACAATGGCTAAGCCACGGGGAGAGAGGAACATTTAAAATGATATTAAAATGTGCTTTACATTTATATATATTTGTTCGGTGAACCCTAAGCAAACCATTTCTGGTCCTCGTCACCATTCAAAAGGGGTAAGGGAGAAAGATATTATTATTATTATTCATTTCCTCAGTAAGCGGAGGCTCAGTACTTACTCAGGACCACACAGAGTAAATGTAAGTGACTAGGATAAAACAAAAAACACAAGCTTTTGTATTTGAGACACCTCAACCACTGTCCCGCACCGTGTCCCTTGATGAGTAGGTCTCTCTAAAAAACATCTACTGATTCTGAGGCATTTTATCCTTCTGCACCAGAAGGTGGTAAAGAAAGACTGCAAAATGAATCCTGCATGATGTTTTGCTTCTACTTAGCTGGATAGTCGACCACAGGCATATAAGGCAACAGAAAACGGTATATATTTGCTGCTTTCAGTGCTCTACTGTGGACCTTTGTTTATCTCAAGGAGTCGGGATGCAGCAGTTCATGTGGTCTTTTATAGAGCTACCTACATGGCCAAGTAGAGGGCCCTGCTTCAAACAGAAACTTGGGAGAATATATGTCATTAAAAAAAGAAAGCACAATAAAAATACAAAATAGTGCATAATTAAACTTGACTAGGTCGGTTGCACTGCAGCTTTCTGGTACTATGTGCTGAAATTATCAGTATGCAAAATAGTACAATTGTTGAAACTTTTGTTTAGGTCCAGTGGTAGTTTGCAGTTTGAAATTTTGCTGTGCTGAGCAGAGCACTAAAGTCCTGTCATAATGACGGCTACCAGAAACCATAAATATTTTACAGTATTTGAGCATAAACAGATTATTATTTTAACTGGACTTGGATAATGTGTCACTGGGGTTTTTGTTAGCCATCCTCTGGCCCAATATACTGTAAGTTTTAATATAAATTATCATTAATACATTTTAATCTAATAAAAGTATATTTCTATGAGAGGCTAGCTAAATTAGATGTATTAACATTAGTAAAGAGGCGTCAAATAGAGGAGATATGATAAACAGGTACAGTAGGAAGGAATTAATTGTTCCCCTTAAGAGATAACATTGGATAATGTGTCACTGGGGTTTTTGTTAGCCATCCTCTGGCTCAATATACTGTAAGTTTTAATATAAATGATCATTAATACATTTTAATCTAATACAAGTATTTCTAGGAGAGGCTATCTAAATTGGATCAATATTCTGTAACTAGGATATAGGATAAGTTATGTCGTCTAAATTTGTCATTGGTTAAACTTGATGTATGCATGTGTTTTTCAAAACTCATCAACTATGCAACTGTAACAAGGACGAATTGTAGTAAAGTATAAATGTAATACAATAAATAAACTTATGTCAAAAATGAATGTTGTTATTAGTTTTTATTAGGAATGTATTAAAAAAATCATTAAAGTTGGACGGTGCTAGGTGGTGAGTAACACACACACACACACACACACACACACACACACACACACACACACACACACACACACACACACACACACACACACACACACACACACACACACACACACACACACACACACACACACACACACACACACACACACACACACACACACACACACACACACACACACACGATACCCTGCTTGTGAAACAGTGTATCAAAGGACACCATGCCTCATTTTAAGTACTTTAGTAGATTAAGCCTACAGGGACTCTTAAACCACTTCACTCCCGTGATTGTATTTTAACTACACCAATGGATACAGTCCCGTTGTCAATCAGCACACTGAATTGTGTTAAGATCGGGTATACGTATACCAGACCATTAATGCTGTCCCAACTGACAGTTTTATTGGGGGTCACCACACAGCTCTACCATTAATAGGGCTACTGCATAATGTCTAATGGGGATCCAACATCTTTGGGTCTACCCCCCCCTCCTTTCTAAACAGGCATACTTTACCTTCCTGAGCTGCTATAGAGTGGACCTCATACGGAGTCCATACACAGCAATCAATGTGGTTTCTATTAACATTAGAGGTACTCAATCAATAAAATAGCGATCGTTACTTGCCCCAGTACCCAGTATTAATCTGTAAGATCTGACCACAACTAACACACACACACACACACACACACACACACACACACACACACACACACACACACACACACACACACACACACACACACACTATCTGTTGAGTGCAACACCAAGTGATACATAGTGATAGTACAGGTGTAATTTTATATTAGTTACTTTCACTGTGGCTACAACTGGTGCCCAGTCTCTGCAAGCCATACTACATACTCAGCAGTTTAAAGGGGCTGTCCTTTCGACTTACCTTAGCTTTTCTCCACATGATTATCTATTTGGGTAGTATTGAGGCCCTTGAGCATTAAAATAAATGCGGAAGTAACCTAAGCAGTATTTATACTCCCTTGCCCTAACATATATGCTGAAGTAGCTACTCCATATATTCAGAGTGAGGTTCCTCTACATTTGTTTTATTTTTGCGTGCTTGTTAGAGTTTGTGTCTATGTGTGATTGACCACCACTGTCTTAACCAATCATTACCCATTTTCAATTAAAAGTCATTTGAATTAATTTCATTGATTTCCACTTTCAAGTACAGAGTGCAACTTAGTAGGGATTTTGTTCTCTTCAGTGTATTTACTCATTTATCCCTCCTTGCATCGTACTCCCTTACTAACGCTGACGCAAGAGCTCTCCCCCCCCCACCACTCCTTCTCCCTCCACCTTTTCTTATATATTACATATTGATGGTTTAAAATGTTTACTCCTAAATCCCAGAGAGAAACCAAACCAATGAATATGAGAAAAAATCTGAATATAAAAAAGGTTTAAAAATCAATAAAGGTTCATAGAGTGAACTTGGCACAACACCACTCCAAGGCTTGATAACTTCACAGAGCTCATTAAAAATGAATATATTTAACAACTCAAAGACAAGTACACAAATCTCCTATGCATTTCACTCCAATAGGCGCTTTTGTCAAGGACCCTTGGATTGGTACTGCACCGAGTTACACTCTACAAACTTCCTGTTTTACATTTCATTTCGAGCATGTCCAGTAAGAGTTTTTGCAAACAGACACAGTAGTCGTGGTAGAGAATGTTAGAACACAGAAGTGGATCCCAGGTTCTCTGCAACTCGTCAGAAAGAGAAGTAAGCCTTATGGATTATTTGAAGACCTGGGTGAGTGTTCAGAAAGAAGGATATCTCTATGTTGTGCAAACTCTGGTGATCTACGGTTTGAAATGACGGTTATATGATAATATATATATATATATATATATATATATATATATATATATATATTAAGTATATCTATCTGTGGTAGTCCTGGAGCACTCATTGTGTATATACAGTGTTATAAAATCAAAAAAGCCTACTGTTCGCTTCAGTAAAGTTCAGTCAAGTTCTTTGTGGCTGCTTCTGTTTTGCTCACAATAACTTGTTTTCTTCTACCACATTGATCACAGCTTAAAGTGACACACAATCCGTTTATGGTAGACAAAAAAAAAGTGACAAAAACCCTCTTCCCATGACAGCGTTTACCTGTTTTGCACAGGTCCACAAACCTCATTCATTCACACACTATCACCTCATACAGTAGTTAAGCTGCAGATAAGAATGCTGGGAAAGTGGCATGCAAATTAGATCCATGTGGCTGTGTCACTTTTACCTTTGAATACACTTAAAATTACATGAGCTGCTTACCACTTCTGTTGACGTTTCTGCATGCTCTGAAGTAACATGCTCCTGTAGAGAGGTCTCAGTATAACCCATTTTACCGCAATAAGGGCAAGTAAAAGATTGCGGCTGCTCTACAGAGAAAGCTTCACCGCCATAGTACAAATCTGCAAAGGAAAAACAGGCAAACATTTACATTGTGGTATACAGCACATACAATGTACACGAGGGCTTTCCAAGTTGAACACTTCAAAGCAATCAACCAGACAGATTCTCAAGGCAACAAATGTCTATACAAGTTGTCTTGTTGATGATTAGAACTAGGGTAATTGTTAGTGAACTGGCCCGTTGGTTGCTCTCGAGACCTGAACTTGGGAAGTCATGGCTGTCATCACGAGGGGAGAGGGGGATTGTCCTTCAGAGGTCTCTGCTCGCTTAATAACCTGTGCCCTCGTCATCCCGCCCACCCCCACTATACCCACTCCCTGTTCAGCAACTCTGACCCCCTCCAGCAAACTTCCCCCACTCCCTCCAAACAACTGTGCCGGGACCCTAAGGAAATTTCAATTATGTAATGCAGGGATTTTTTAAATATACAATTTACATTTATGATTTTTTTTTTTTTAAACTAACCAACATAATTCCATTGTAACGTTTCCAAGAACGACCTTGCAACAAAAACCCTTATCACTGCAACTTCAAAATCACTACAGTATTCATCCTTTGGTGTATTTTAAAAGCCACAAACAGCAAAACACATTTTATGTTGTGTGACAGGCCTATTTGTTATTTTGTTTCATCCATGGAGGACAAAATGTAAAAACCCACTTAGCGCTGCTAAAAGAACGAATTGTTGACTATCTAAAGCCAAGTAAATTACAAGATCCCAGGCAGCATGGACTTACTGGGGAATTTCATGTCAAACAAATCAAATTCATTTTTTTTGACTGGCTGACCAAGGTAATAATAGATCAGGGTGGAGCATTATATGTAGCATACGTCTAATCCCAATGGCCCACATTGAACACTGCTAAACAAGTTGCAATGCTTGGGATTCAGTAAATGGAGGAGTGTCAGATGACTAGTGAAGTACCTCAGAGATCTGCAGCGGGATCAGTGCTTTTTAACATCTTTATTAATGACATTAAAAATGGTCTAGAGGGGAAGGATGTCTTTTTGCAAATGACACCAACATCTGGGTTGGCACTCCGGGAGGGTAAACAAAACGAATAATGATTTAATCAGATTGGAGGAATGGTCAAGAGTGTGGCAACTACAATAAATGCTAAAAAGCACAAAATAATGCACTCGGGTCACAAAAATACAAAGGCAGAATACAGTATTTTTATTGGCACTATAATGTCAACTACTATAGAGGAAAGGGATCTGGGAGTCATTATTTCAGCAGACTTACAAGTAGGCGAGCAATGTAACAATATAAATAAATAGCAGCGGTACAACATTCTTCCACAACAGATCTTAAATCAAATGAAGGAGCCAAAAAACGATGAATCTGCTTTGCAAAGATAGCAGGAACCCACAGTTTACACGGGACTCATGTAGGTAATCACAAACAGGAAAAAAAGACATTGTGTAATCCGTTTACTAAGGTGACCTGCACCAAATAGCTGGCAAGCACTTACAATATGCCAATATCAGGTGTACATTGGGTGTTATGTAGGGACACCCGCGGCCTCCTTGAAAAATCAATGTAGTCTTTTCTCGCTGCCCGCTGACCACCCAGACGTCAAGCATTAGAGGGACTTTCGCACGCAGCGTCTCCTCCGACCTGGAGTCTCAGAGCTGTGCAGAGCTGTGCAGAGATGAAGAAAGAACGCTACAGAGAGTCTCTACGGAACGCTGTAGGTTCCAAATTACAGCACCGAATCTTACGTGTTTCACCAATAGTTTGGTTTCCTCTGAGGAAGTCAAACTATTGGGGACTCTCTGGCTGTCTTTCTTCAGACCCTGCACAGCCGAGATTCCAGGTCGGAGGAGACGCTGCGTGCGTAAGTCCCTCTGACGCTTCAGGTCTGTGGAGCCAGCGGGCAGGGACAAAGACTGCAGTGACTGCAAAAGGAGGGTGCAGATGTCCCTACATAGCACCCAATGTCCATCGGATATTGGCATTGTGTAAGTGCATTTCAGCTACAGTATTTGGTGTAGGTCACCTTAGTAAACGGATTACACAATGTCTTTTTTCTCCTGTGATCTCTTAATGTTTGTGATTACCTACTGAAGTCCTGTGTAAACTGTGGGGTTCCTGCTATCTTTGCAAAGCAGGTTCATCGTTTTTTGGATTCTTCATTGGATTTTAGATCTGTTGTGTCTGACCGATGGGCTGCTGCTATCTATTCATATTTTCAGACCAGCAAGTTTCATGCAAGAGTATTTTACCTTTTCTTCATTATTACTCTCTTGCCATTAGTATCCCTATATTAGGTGTATATTTTTTGCACTCATCTTATCACAATAAGAGCAATGTAACAAGGCATCGGGGAAAGTCATAGGTTGTTAGCTTGTACAGTGAGGTAATAGCAGCAGAAAGTGAGAGGCGGTGATGCCACTTTCTAGATCATCTAAAGTACAGTGTTCAATTTCAGAGACCATACTGTATATCTGGAAGGACATACATTGGAGATTGTGCAAAGAATGGCTACTAAAATGGTGCATGAGCTAAAAGACTTAACAGGAGACTAAAGGACCTAAACATGCACATCTTAGAGGATAAAAGAGAGGGGGGATACAAAAACATTCAAATACAAAAAGCGTTTCCACAAAGTACAGGAGGGAAGCATATTTCAGAGAAAGAAGTGCGAAAACAAGAGGTCAGGTTCTGAAGCTGCAGGGTGGCAGGCTTAGGGGAATGGTGAGGAAGTGCTTCTTCATGGAAAGGATGCTGGCTCTGTGGAATAGCCTCCGAAGTCCTGACAGCGGTTGTAGGGATTAATACAGTAAGTTAATTAAAAAATGCATTAGATAAACAGAAGGCTACCCTAAATATGAAAGAAAGCCAAGGATCAAATAGGGCCTGAGGAACGATAGGAGATGGGGAAATAGGCAGCTAGATGGGCCAAGTGGTTCCGATCTGCATTCAAATGCTAGATTTCTATGTTTTTTTTAATCAAATGTTAAAAATAATAGAGTTATAATGCTAACATATAATTTACTGCAGTTCATGCTCATATAACTGTTGCTAAGTAAAAGTGCACTTTTTTATATGGGAAGGAAAATATTGAAGCACTGGGGAAAAAACTGTAAATAGAACAATGGATTATACTTCGTAAGAGAAATATGGAGAGACTGTGGGTAAAAAATAAAAGTGCTACAAATTTTGAATGTCTCATTTTCCTTCTGCAATATCATCAAACCTGAGCTTCTGAGATCAGGAATATCCTAGGTTAAGTCATTGACCAAATAAAGGTTGCAGTGCAAGTAGTGGGGGGCAGTCCTACTTACTGTAGCATTATGCATTACAGCTACTACAGAAATAATACTGAATACATGCAGCTTTCAGAAGGTGCTACTAAGGAAGTCACACCTGAGGAAAGACTGTGGAAATGATGATGATGTAAACACTATAGCTAAGTTATTAAGAATGTTATTAGAATAGCGGTGCGCAAACTGGGGGCGCCAGATTTTCTGTGGGGGGGGGGGAGGAAGGGTGTGGCAGTTACAGAGGTCCCGCGCTCTCCCCTCAGGCATTTAAATTAAATGCTGGGGGACCATGTGAGGCCTCTATAATACACTTACCTTCACTTCCAGCGACGCGTCGTCCTGGTAACATGGCATCAAATAACGATGCCGGAGTCAAGGGGCAGGCAGGGGTGCAAACAGGGAAAAGTTTGTGCACCCCTGTCTTATAACATTGTAAGGAGGCTGAGAAAATACAAGCAAATGAGCACACTACTGGAGAATTTCACAAAATGTGTGTTCAGGGGGATTTAAAAAAAAAAAAAAAAGAAGATGAAAAAGGGAAGTTATAATGGGATATCACCTTCTAGTATCTTGATGCACATTCCTTAATATAATATTCCCCTGGCAGACAAAGCTCCATTGTACTACGCTAAATATTTGACATATTTTTTTCTCTGTGATTTTTCATTTCGTAAAAGCTGGAAAAAGTCAAAGCTGCAGCTTAAGATGTGATCTACTTGGTGCGCTATATATTGACTGAGTAGCAAAGGATTTAAAGGTATTCATGAAGTGATGCAAACCTTCTGTAATGTACCAGATGTCCTTAGGACCTCTCGGGTTTGTATTCGTGTCTTTGCAAGTGGGATGACTTCTCATGTATGGCGATTTGTAAAATGATATGATTATGTAATTCCAACAGTGCAGGAATAAATTAACTGCCTATGGAGCAACTTAAATGTTATGAGTTTGTAACCAGTTTTTTTCTTCCTGAAATACACTGTTTTCATTTTTTAACAAGGGCCCTTCTCTCTGTAGTACACTGTATGGGGCATATCAATACAGCTTCTTTGGGCAGTCCTTTGCATCTCATGTGTAAATACGGAGTATGTATGTGTCAAACTCTGTTGTATTCCTACAACTGCCCGGTACAAATATGCAACATGCAGATATAAAGAAATTCCTAATACAGGCAGTCCTCGTTTTACAACGCTTCGTTTTACAACGAATGGCTTATCCAACGCTATGCAATGCATACCTATGTTCATTTTTACAACGCCAAAACGGTTTATCCAACGCTCTTACAACGCTTTGCAACGTTGTTTATGTGTATATAATATATATATTATACAATATACTATATTATATTTTTATATTATATATTATGTTATATTATATATATAATACAGTATATACACTATATAATTTATGTGTGTGCTGCATATCTTATTGTCTGCGAAAAATATTTTGTGTATTTTAGCATTAAAAATGCCTTCAGGAACGGAACCTTTCATTTAAACAGTGTTCCTATGGGAAAACGTGTTTCGCTTTACGTTTCGCTATCCAACGTCATTTTGAGTAACACATTGTGTCAGATAACCGAGGACTGCCTGTACTGAGTAAAGTTCGCTGTCAGTGAATCACAACCTTGCTGCATTATGCAGTGTATATTTCTATTAAGCTCTTACTTTGTTGACATACTACAACGAAAAATAGTTTAATCAGGCACAGTAGCTAGAGAGAGCACTATAAGCGCACGCGGCAGCGGCAATGTTTTGTTTTCGGGCGACGTCGCGTCGCCGTCACTATAAGCACGGCCTAACTCATAAAAGATGCAAATCCCATATTTCGTTTTTTTTAAGAACTACAAAAATAAGTATACACTTTAAACTTTTTTGTGATGTAACTTTTTTAAATGGGAAATCTATAGCAAACTGTATTTACATATATACATATACATACATACACTTTAGATCTTTGTAGAACAGGGAAAAATGCCATTCAAACGGTTATCCAAGTTATAATGAATGCTATGATGCTAGATGGCATCTTCATACAAATGGATTAAGATTGCTGTGTATGAAAACAGTTGTACAATAAGCTGCAGTGTTTTAGCTAGCCACCCAGAAGCCATTCGGACGCCATAAGAGAACATGAAATAACACTTACCGAAGTCTACCCTTGTCAATATGCACTGCATTGGATGGTCAGTTGTATGTCTTGTCGTTGTTGCACCACTTTCATAACAAGATGCACACAGATCGTAATCGTAACAAATTAAGCACTTGTATCTGCGGCCTCTGAAATTTCCTTTCAAACATGCATCACAGCTGACACCTGCGACATCGGGAAAGAGAAATGGCAGCGTTATATTTCTGGAACTTTGCATGTACTGTAATAGAATCAGTCTAATATTTGTGACCACCATGGGTGTGCATTTATTAATCATGCACCAGGTATTACTATACATATTAGGAAAGATTCTCCCATACGAGCCACTGTAAAGAAAATGGGTATATCCAAAAACAATGGGACAAGACCTACAGTAATTGTCTTGATTGGCCTGAGCAAGTGCAGTTCCTACCTCCACGTAAACTGGCCCCTTAGCCACAGATTTTAAAGAGAAAAAAATCTTTGTGATGTGTTTATGTTTACAATATCAAGTTGTTGAATTGGCAACACTACAGGCTCTCTGACTTCTTGATAAACAGGATAAACCAGGAGTAATAAGTAGAAGAATGGCAATCCCTCCTAGGACCGAAATGTATTAATGGCAGCGACAAAATTAAAAAGGGTTACTGTATATCTGGGTGATTGAAGTAGTTTTTTTTAAAATAACATCTGCCATTTAAGTATTTTTATGTAGTTGTTATAAGTTGATTTGTAAACATGGTGTGAGCGGAGAATTGGGAGGGATCTGATACTCGTTACTCACTTTTAGGCTACGCTTATAGTGCCGGCGACGGTGACGTCAGGCTGTGGTCGCTGGAAAAATCAAATTGAGATGACTTCCAGCGATTGCAAACAAGCCATCGCTCCGTCACATCGCGCTTACTATAAGCGCATCTGACGGCGGCAATGCATTTTTGACGCGACGCTGTTGCCGTCGCCGGCACTGTAAGCGCAGCCTAATTATGTGTTCAGCAAGTGCTTCTACAGTCAGAGCCCTCTCACCACCTATCCTTCTTGGCTCAGGGTGAGGAAATGGTAAGGAAAACACTTAACTGACAAACACTCCCCATTGAGAGGCCTGTAAGAAATTCAATTAGTAATGAATTCCCAGAGAAACAAAAGAAGCCAACTGTTTGATTTTAGTATGGTTACAATTACAGTATAGTGCGTGGTAAACAACACATAGGATTTTTACAGACAGTCCCTGAGGCACAGGGAGATAAAGTGATGTGCCCAATGTCACGAGGAGCCGACATCTGGAGTTGAACCAGGTTCCCCGGATTCAAACTCAGAGTCGGTATCTTTACGCTCGGAGCCACTCCTCCTCCCATTGCATTGCAATCCTTGCACTGTCAGCGGGGATTGCAAGCAATGTGTTGCAGGCCCACCAGACAAGAAAGTGTTTAACAAAGGGCACATTGAACAAACATTACAGTTAAAGTTATCTAGTTGAGGATCATTTCATATGTTTTATAAACAAAGACCGTTTTGGTAAATATTCCTAAAACACATAAATTATGTCTTCTGCCTCCACTAGTAGTAACTTTGGAAAATCTTTTATCACTGTTACACTTAACCCTTTTGGGTACTCCAAGACGAGGCACGGTCCTTCTGAATACCATATAATCAATGCCTGTTCAAATCATCATCAGTATGATACTGGAACAGGACAACTCTGTTTGCTCAATGAGCCTGGACTTTATACCAAATGTTTTTCTAGAAATTATGCTGCGACACTGTAGATTAGAGATGTGCTGAATTTCCTCATGCCTAAGTGAACTCTACGAATTTCACCCTTTTCGATCTAGTGAAAAGGGAAATTTTGATACAAAAGTTCCCTTAACGCTAAAAGTAAATGGGCATTGCATATTCAAATAAATTTGCTTCTGAAATGTGCTAAATTTGAGTAAGAGACTATAAAATGGGGTAAACCCACCATGTGCTTGTGCATTTGGGGAGGGAGTGTGGACAGATACAGATTGTGCATAGGGAGTGCTACCACTACTAGACATGCGTATTACTCAATAAATGTCTAATTCCACGGCAAAGGAAGGAGGTTGGAAAGTTGGCGTAGTGGTCATCATAACCGTGATGGCAGCACGAAAATCTACACATTAATGGGACAGGGACCGCTGAAAAAAGACTAGGAACTGCTAATTCAAAAACAGCAGCAGTTGTACTTTACACGCAGCAGCAGCAAGGACAAACCAGTCCGGCACCACTAGAAGTGGCTTACAGAGTAGCCATCCACTCCAGACTAGGCACACGTAATCTTGCTAGTGTGAGTGAGAGGGATGAGGATTCAGCTGAACAAGAGGGAACTGTACTTCTTGGTGTTTTAGGGCACCAGCAGAAACCACTGGTGAGAGAAAAGAGTGTCTCATACACCAGGGGTGAGTAAAGTTTTTAATTTGCGTAACCTCCCGGCTCGCGCCCCCCCTCCTCCTTGGCATCAAATGACATTGTCGGGTCATCTGACGCCCTTACCATGGTGACGCGTCGCCGAAGATAAGGTAGGAGAACCTGCAGAGGCCTTGCACGGTCCGTCCGTCCCCGGCATTTAATTTAAATGCCTTGGAGAACGCGGGATCTCTGTAGCGACCGTGCCCCCCCTGGAAATTCTCCCACCCCCCACTTTGAACACCCCTGTCATACACCATCAGCAAAGTGTGCATTACGTAAGGGCAACAGGTTCACAAACTGATAGATAATGGTTTCTTGGAGAAGTGTAAAGTGCAGGAAATATAAAAATCTAGATAAATCTGTGCCTATTTTAGTCACTCCTAAACCAACTTGTAACACCCTCTGTCGCCTGTACAGATGTAGCAAGACATAATATCTTAGGTGCTGAGGTCACCCGACCACAGTGGTCCCGACACAGAAGGATTAACACTGCAGTGTGTCCCATTCAGAAGTAGGGACCCTCCGCATCGCGACAGACACTGTCCCCATGGACAAGTCTTACTAAATCTGTAGCAGTGTAACAACCTGCCACGCGACAAACTAAAAGCAGATGTACCCTCTCGGTGTAACTCAACCTTGCACATGCTAAAGCATCTATCAGCAGAGAAGTGAATGATGGACAGCACCAAGCTTATACATGGACAGGGCAGTGTTTGGTGTGACTGCTGCCACAACAACAGGTTCCAGAGAGAAATAGGATAAAACATTGGAGCCTGAGACAAGCTAAAAGGGAGACTAGGCCTCGGGCATGGTCAGCGCATAACGTGCTGAGGCGCGCTGCTGCTCGGCACTGAGCCCCTGCAGCCGCAATGAGAGCGGTTATGGCAGGGTCTCGCGCACGCTTCCGCACGCTTGCGGAAGCCTGTGTCTCACCGAGTCTTCAGATTTTCCTGCTTGCCAGAGCGCATGGCCGGTCACGTGAGCGGTTCGCCCAATGAGGGCGAACCAGCTCCGTGACGTCACTGGCCCGCCCCCGACACGCCCACGAACGGCGCGCTGTGTAAGGCCAGGGAAAGCACCGCTTTCCCTGAGCCTCAGCGAGCCTCCGCACTCGGCAAACAACTATGTCCCAGGTCTTAAGCAGCCATCTTGATTGCCCTGGAGTGGACGGCCCGTGTGTAAAATATAGAACAAATAGGGAGAACTGCTGCTTTACCAGAGTAGGGCCACTGAGAACATGGCGTTCCAAAGATAAAATCCCAACACTGTTGAAAAGCCTCATTTTATTAAAACCTCGAGTGACGGATATTTACACACCTTTCCCCATGGTTTCTGTAAAATCTAACACCTTATGCTAAAACGTTACACATGTATTAATGTTTGATCATTGCTTAATGTGGTGTGACATAGTGACTTCTAAGCAAAAAGGACAATAACAACAAGAGAGAAGCCTTTGATCACCAAATTTAGCGGCATGGTTACATAATTAAACTTAAAAAAAGGGTTGTGTGCGCCGAGCACGCGCATTTTAAGTGAAACTTCTTTGTCTTCTGTCACTGTTTTTCCACAGAAATTGTATTTGTGATGGTTTCAATGAAAAATCAAAACACAATTTCAGTGACAAAACGCAAAGACATTTTACTTAGAACGTGTGTGCTCAGCACACACCCTTTAGCGATTTGCATGTCTATATTTATACCAACTGAATTCCTTGTGTGTGTGTGTGTTTGTGTGCATGTGGGTGACTATGTCAGTGTGTGCGCGTGCCTGTGCGTGTGCGTGCCTGTGCGTGTGCGTGCCTGTCTGCGCGTGTGCCTGTCTGCGTGTGCGCCCGTGCGTGCGCCTGTGCGCGTCTGTGTGCGTGCCTCTGAGTCTGTGCGTGGGCGTCTGCGTGGGCGTCTGTATGTACACCAGCGTCTGCATGTGCCTCTGCGTGTGCTGCGTCTGCGTGTCCCCGTGTGTGTGTGCCCGTGTCCATGTGTGCCCGTGTCCCCGTTCGCGTGTGTTTGCCCGTGTGTGTGTGTCGGTGTCCCCGTCCGCGCGTGTGTGTGTGTCGGTGTCCCCGTCCGCGCATGTGTGTGTCGGTGTCCCCGTCCGCGCATGTGTGTGTCGGTGTCCCCGTCCGCGCATGTGTGTGTCGGTGTCCCCGTCCGCGCATGTGTGTGTCGGTGTCCCCGTCCGCGCATGTGTGTGTCGGTGTCCCCGTCCGCGCGTGTGTGTGTGTCGGTGTCCCCGTCCGCGCATGTGTGTGTCGGTGTCCCCGTCCGCGCATGTGTGTGTCGGTGTCCCCGTCCGCGCATGTGTGTGTCGGTGTCCCCGTCCGCGCATGTGTGTGTCGGTGTCCCCGTCCGCGCATGTGTGTGTCGGTGTCCCCGTCCGCGCATGTGTGTGTCGGTGTCCCCGTCCGCGCATGTGTGTGTCGGTGTCCCCGTCCGCGCGTGTGTCGGTGTCCCCGTCCGCGCGTGCGTCGGTGTCCCCGTCCGCGCGTGCGTCGGTGTCCCCGTCCGCGCGTGCGTCGGTGTCCCCGTCCGCGCGTGCGTCGGTGTCCCCGTCCGCGCGTGCGTCGGTGTCCCCGTCCGCGCGTGCGTCGGTGTCCCCGTCCGCGCGTGCGTCGGTGTCCCCGTCCGCGCGTGCGTCGGTGTCCCCGTCCGCGCGTGCGTCGGTGTCCCCGTCCGCGCGTGCGTCGGTGTCCCCGTCCGCGCGTGCGTCGGTGTCCCCGTCCGCGCGTGCGTCGGTGTCCCCGTCCGCGCGTGCGTCGGTGTCCCCGTCCGCGCGTGCGTCGGTGTCCCCGTCCGCGCGTGCGTCGGTGTCCCCGTCCGCGCGTGCGTCGGTGTCCCCGTCCGCGCGTGCGTCGGTGTCCCCGTCCGCGCGTGCGTCGGTGTCCCCGTCCGCGCGTGCGTCGGTGTCCTCGTCCGCGCGTGCGTCGGTGTCCCCGTCCGCGCGTGCGTCGGTGTCCCCGTCCGCGCGTGCGTCGGTGTCCTCGTCCGCGCGTGTGTTGACATTTTACTTAGAACGTGTGTGCTCAGCACACACCCTTTAGCGATTTGCATGTCTATATTTATACCAACTGAATTCCTTGTGTGTGTGTGTGTTTGTGTGCATGTGGGTGACTATGTCAGTGTGTGCGCGTGCCTGTGCGTGTGCGTGCCTGTGCGTGTGCGTGCCTGTCTGCGCGTGTGCCTGTCTGCGCGTGTGCCTGTCTGCGCGTGTGCCTGTCTGCGTGTGCGCCCGTGCGTGCGCCTGTGCGCGTGCCTCTGAGTCTGTGCGTGGGCGTCTGCGTGGGCGTCTGTATGTACACCAGCGTCTGCATGTGCCTCTGCGTGTGCTGCGTCTGCGTGTCCCCGTGTGTGTGTGCCCGTGTCCATGTGTGCCCGTGTCCATGTGTGCCCGTGTCCCCGTCCGCGTGTGTTTGCCCGTGTGTGTGTGTCGGTGTCCCCGTCCGCGTGTGTGTGTGTGTCGGTGTCCCCGTCCACGCATGTGTGTGTCGGTGTCCCCGTCCGCGCATGTGTGTGTCGGTGTCCCCGTCCGCGCATGTGTGTGTCGGTGTCCCCGTCCGCGCATGTGTGTGTCGGTGTCCCCGTCCGCGCATGTGTGTGTCGGTGTCCCCGTCCGCGCATGTGTGTGTCGGTGTCCCCGTCCGCGCATGTGTGTGTCGGTGTCCCCGTCCGCGCATGTGTGTGTCGGTGTCCCCGTCCGCGCATGTGTGTGTCGGTGTCCCCGTCCGCGCATGTGTGTGTCGGTGTCCCCGTCCGCGCATGTGTGTGTCGGTGTCCCCGTCCGCGCATGTGTGTGTCGGTGTCCCCGTCCGCGCATGTGTGTGTCGGTGTCCCCGTCCGCGCGTGCGTCGGTGTCCCCGTCCGCGCGTGCGTCGGTGTCCCCGTCCGCGCGTGCGTCGGTGTCCCCGTCCGCGCGTGCGTCGGTGTCCCCGTCCGCGCGTGCGTCGGTGTCCCCGTCCGCGCGTGCGTCGGTGTCCCCGTCCGCGCGTGCGTCGGTGTCCCCGTCCGCGCGTGCGTCGGTGTCCCCGTCCGCGCGTCGGTGTCCCCGTCCGCGCGTCGGTGTCCCCGTCCGCGCGTGCGTCGGTGTCCCCGTCCGCGCGTGCGTCGGGGTCCCCGTCCGCGCGTGCGTCGGTGTCCCCGTCCGCGCGTGTGTCGGTGTCCTCGTCCGCGCGTGTGTGTTGGTGTCGCCGTCCGCGCGTGTGTCGGTGTCG
The DNA here is from genome assembly GCF_040206685.1 of Ascaphus truei. Lineage (NCBI taxonomy): Eukaryota > Metazoa > Chordata > Amphibia > Anura > Ascaphidae > Ascaphus > Ascaphus truei. The sequence continues at coordinate 327,073,394 of NC_134483.1, forward strand.
CCGTCCGCGCGCGTGTGTGTGTCGGTGTCGCCGTCCGCGCGCGTGTGTGTCGGTGTCGCCGTCCGCACGTGTGTGTCGGTGTCGCCGTCCCCGTGTGTTTCGCCGTCCACGGGTGTCCGTGGGTGTGTCGGTGTGTATCTGTGACCATGTGTGTGTATCTGTGTCCGTGTGTGTATCTGTGTCCGTGTGTGTATCTGTGTCCGTGTGTGTATCTGTGTCCGTGTGTGTATCTGTGTCCGTGTGTGTGTCTGTGTCCGTGTGTGTGTCTGAGTCCGTGTCCGTATCCCTGTCCGTTTGTGTGTCTATGTCCGTGTGTCGCCCTGTGCTGCTGCTGTGGTCCTCTGCGCCATGCGCTCCGTGGAGACCTCTGTGCATGCATGCCATTCGCGCCGAAGACCTCTGCGCATTTACGCCATGCCCGCCGAGTGGGCGCCATGTGCGCCGAGCGCGGGAGGCCTCTGAGGATGTGCGCCGAGCGCGGGAGGCCTCTGAGGATGTACAGCTGCCAGCAGAGCCAACGGCCTCTTCTGTCAGTAGTGACGTCACTTCCGGGAGTGCACATCCATCATCAACAAGGCAAATTACTCCAAGGGCAATTTTCATATGGTAGGTGCCAGCATAGACATTTCACTTAAAAAACAACCCTTTTTTGTTATAATAATGTATTCCTTTCTTTTTTTTTTTTTTAAAGCTATTTTACTTGTCACACACAGCAGATTATTCATAGCACAATTACAATGTCTTCAATGGAAGACTGAGTTTTAATCTGTGTTTTAACAATTTTAAACGTAATTTAATTGCAAAACTATGTTAAATTAATGTTATGGGTACAACTCCAACTGCCAAAACATTATCTCATTTACTTCTTTTCAATTACAAAAGAAAAAGACCATTTTCAGCTGTATCTCCATCCATTAGTGCAGTTGTTTTCAACCCTATCTATCTTCAGGGAAACCCACGCAGACCATATTTTAGGGAGTCAAGTAATACCCCACTATTTGTAAGCCAAGTGTAATCTCACCTCTGTTAGAAATTGGTTATTTCTAAAGGAATGTGCTGGTGTTTGCCTAGCCGAGGCTCGAAAACCACCGCATTAGTGGATTTACTGGTTGGAACAATAAAATGTTTTGCCAGTGACCCAACCCTAGAAGTCATCAACATATCAGAAAACAGCATTGCTTGCGAGTTCATTTTATATATTTTAACCTTTTGTTGGTAATAAAGGCCTCTACATTATTGGAATGCGATGTGCACTTCAAAACTAGTTCACAGTAATAATACCTTACTTTCAAAAGTGTCAGTCAGTCCTAAAACATTGTATATACACACACACACACACACACACACACACACACACACACACACACACACACACAAACACACACACACAAACACACACACACACACACACACACACACACAAAACGGAAATAGCCATATCATCTCTGGATCTGGCACACTGACTGAGAATATTTCTGGCTGGATAGAAGGCATTCTCAAACCACGTGTCAGGATCACACCCAGCTATATAAAGGACACCACCGACCTGCTAAACAAACTTAATGCCATTGGCCCCCTCCCAACAGGAACACTACTAGCAACCATGGATGTAGAATCGCTCTACACAAATAACCCCCACATAGATGGGATTTAAGCCTGCAGATACTTTCTGGGACAGCAGGAGCCACTCACAGAGACAGTGACTAAATGCATTGAATTTATTCTGACCCATAACTACTTCACATTTTGAAATGACACATACCTCCAGGCAACCAGGACCGCTATGGGCACTCGGATGGCGCCACAGTATGCCAATCTGTTCTGTGCAAAACTGGAAAGTGACTTTCTTTCCACTTGTCACTTGAAGCCCCTTACATACCTTCGGTACATCGATGACATCCTCCTGATTTGGACCTCTGGTGAACAGAACCTCCTAAAGTTCCATGAGAACTTCAATACGTTCCACCCGACCATCAACCTCAAACTCACCCATTCCCTGGATGAAGTATATTTCCTAGACACCACCATTACTATAAAGAATAACCAACTACAGACTTCTGTATACCGCAAACCTACAGACAGAGCCAGCTATTTGAGGGACAACAGCTTCCACCCGACACACACTAAGCATGCAACCATCTACAGTCAAGCCATAAATTACAACCGGATATGCTCCAATACAGCAGACAGAGGTCAGCGGATTACAGCAATGAGATCGGATTTCATAAACCGTGGATATAACCGCAGAATTGTAGACCAGCAAATCCACAAAGTCAGCAGAATACCAAGAAGTGATCTCCTTGAATACAGACAGAAAGAGACAAGCAACAGAGTACCTTTGGTGGTCACATATAACCCACACCTAGAAGCCCTACGCAAGATCGTCAGGGAACTACAATCCATCCTCCAGGAAGATACAAGACTGCAACAGGTCTTCCCTGAAACACCCTTATTATCATACAGACAACCTAAATCTCAAGAAAATGATGGTGAGAACTAAGGTATCCAACAAAACAACTGAATGCGGGACAAGACCATGCCAGGACACAAGATGCAAAACCTGCGCAATGATCCACACAGCGGACACAATACACATACCACATAGGAATCTGGAGTACAAAATCAGAGGAAGGTTCACCTGTTCCTCCAGCAATGTCGTGTACCTCATCATGTGCAGGAAATGCCCAGGGGGTTGCTACTAAATAGGTGAGACGGGACAGGGGCTAAACAAGAGAATGAATCTGCATCGCCACAGCATCACACGTGGAACACGAGACAGTCCTGTTGGCGAACATTTCCCTGACTATGGCCATAAAATGAACGATCTGAAGGTGGCCATACTCAAAGGTAATCTTAGAACACCGAAAGAGAGACGATTGCATGAATACAAATTTATGCAACTGTTCGGGACACTTAGCGGTGACCTAAACTGAGACCGAAGTTTCATGAGTCATTACTGACACAAGTAAACTCAATTCCCATGAGTGCTAAAGGCCATGTCTATACATACTGAGCTATATGAATGCACACACAGCTGTCTCCTGCACATATAAATACCCTATGTAATTCCATCCCTATGGGACACTAGGTACCACATTGTATCTACACACACTTATAGTAATGCAACAACCTCTTACATTTCTATACCTACCCACACAGCTTTGGCAGCTTACCAAGTTTTTCAGCCAATCAGCTTTCAGTTCTCATTCACAAAGAGTGACACTTGCTCTTAGACAGGGGAGGTGATTGGACAGAAGGCAGCAGCAAGGCACTGACTCCTCCCCCTCCCTGCCTACAGAGAGCTCTGCACAGGAGAGTGAGGGGAAAGGTTTGTGTGTCTGTGTGTGTAAAGGGGGTCAGCAGAGTGTTTTATTAGTGTGTGTGCCTTCTGTTGGTGTGTGTGTTTTGTGGGTGTAGAGGGGCAGCAGAGTCTTGTTGGTGTGTTGATGCTGTGTGTGTTTTGTTGGTGTAGAGGGGTAGCTGCAGTAGGTGTGTCTTCAGTGTGTGTTTTGTGGGTGGAGGAGGGGTGCAGAGTGTTTTGTTGGTGTGTGTCTGCAGTGTGTGGGTTTACAGGGGGCTGCAGTGGGTGTAGAGGGGGGCTGCTGGTGTGTTTTTTGTAGATGTAGAGGTGGCAGAGTCTGTTTTGTTGATTTGTGTGTGTCTCTGCAGTGTTTGTTTTGTAGGTGCAGATAGGGGGCTGCAGTGTGTGTTTTGTGGGTGGAGGAGGAGTGCAGAGTGTTTTGTGTGTGTGTGTGTGTCTGCAGTATGTGGGTTTACATGGGGGCTGCAGTGGGTATAGAGGGGGCTGCTGGGGTGTATTTTATGTATGTAGAAGGGACAGCAGTTTGTTTTGTTGGTGTGTGTGTCTGCAGTGTGTTTTATGGGTGTAGAGGGGGGCTACAGTGTGTCAGTGGGTGTAGATGGTGGAGGATGGCTGCGATCCTTGAGAAAGTCACTTACTGTGACGAAACGCCTAGGACATGTGACGTCATCACGCAGCAACACACTGACAACAGGCGGGGTTTGCCCAGGACTGAGGTTTGACACGCAATCTCCAGGAAGAACCCCACAACCCTGCTCCTCAAAGAGAAGCCAGCAGCAGCTGCTAACTAATGGAGTTAATCAGCCTGGTCTGAGTGAACAAGGAAGTGATTTAAAAGACATACTGAAAGCTGCAATGCAGAGAGACTGTTTTCCCCAGAGAAGGGGGGATATAGAAAGCGCTCCCCATCCGCGGAAGCTGGTACAGAGGACCTACAGAGGAGTTTCTCAGGGCTCAACGTTGGGCTGAGTTCCCCTAGGAAGAAAGTAGAGACCGTGCTGAAGAGGCGAAGTCTGCTCCAAGGGACTGACAGATAAGCAAAAACACTTAATTGTTGTATGCAGAGACTGTTACACTGTGGCATATGCCAGGGCATGTTTTGGTTTGGGAACCAGCTTAGCTGGCCATCCAGTTAGCAAGGGCTAAAGCTACGGTGTAGTTAGTTTTCCCTAAAGGGAATAGGTGTTATTTTTATGTGGTGTTTTGATTTAAAGCAACGGTGGGCCTGTTGGCATATGATTTAATCTCTGTAAATAAACCCCACGTAAGAAGTACCCTGTTGCCTGCCTTTATCTGGGACTAAAAAATGCTACAACGTGGTGTGGGCATCACAATTGGTGGAGAATGCAAGCAGTCCAAAAGGCACTGAGCAGCGGAAACTGGGGGTTTGAAAATAAATGTGGGGATTTAAAATGGCCGCCCAACTGAGGTGAAAACAAGCAAAGCTTGTCCCACTGTGTATGACCAGTTGTGCTTACAGCATACACAGATAATGTATGAAGTGTGGATGCAATAGCACCCAGAAGTCAGTAGATGAAGATATGTTAAGGAGCTGAACCCAAGCAGAAAAAATCATTTTATTTCTGAAGAAAGTGAAAATTGCAGCTGGCAATTGCTGAGTGTAAAGTCTTCCCCATCGGGTATGAAAAGATTGCTGTGCTGTGTAAAGATAACGCCATAAGCAAGTGCTGAGTGTAAAGTCTGCCCCGTCGGGTATGAAGAATTGAGGAAATAGCGCCTCCAATAGGTCCGGGTGAAGAATACACCTGAAGGTAGAAAATGGAGGATACAATGTGTTATATGTGTAATGTGCCTAGCCACACAAAACAATGTCCTTTCAGGAATGGGTATCCCGGCGAGGTCCCGCAAAAGGAACCGCACCAGAAATGTTTATGGTGTGAAATGCTGGACCACACCAAATACTGTCCCTTAAAGGCTGGATGAGGATGACGATGACGATGATGATGACGATGACTCCGACAGGGTCCCGCGAAAAGAACAGTCTCCATTTTCAACTGAAGCTCCAGAAAAATGTTATCCTGTGTGAGCGAATCAGAGAAAACAAGTACTGACTGGAAACTATACTATGAGATGTCCCAGATAGATGTGCAAAACTTCATCACAGAGTTAGAAGTTTCTCAGCAAGAGGTTTGCGCGCTCAAAGCAGAGCTGGAACTCTCACGCCATGAGGTCTGCGCTCTCAGTACAGAGGTCTGTGAATTGAAGGATGTTGAGGAAGAGAACCTGATTCGTTTAGAGATGGTAAAAAGAGCAAATACAAGGAGACATTCAGACTTGACTGACCAGATCAGTGAAGGTGATAAGAAGCTTCTCCAAGCAGAAAAAGTGAAGAAGCAATTGATCAAGAAAAAGTTAGAAGTGCACGTAGCACTGCAGAATGCAGAGAGGGTGCAACGTGTCTCCCTGGAGCAGCACACACATGCAGCGCACCTACGACAAACCCTGAATAGACCTGTAACAGGGGACTTATCCCTGTTCAGTAATGTGCCTTTAATCTAGCAGTGTGGTAGTTAATTACTAAACACCACCTGCCTGATTAGATTGTTTACAAAAAGCCTGCCTTTGAGACAGGAAGTGTCTCTCCTTAGCTCTGACTGAGAGCTGACCTTTGGAGCTGACCGGTCTTGAGCTCTGCACAGCAGAGCTGATTTCAAGACACAGGGAAAACTACTACACCTGAAGCTGAACCAGGAAGTGAGAAGATTTTCCCTCCAAGAAACAGATAAGACTTTTATTCTTAAGAGATTGCTTATATCTGCTTATTTTCATGCTATATGTTTTGGGGCTGTGAGACATGCTTAACTAATGGAGATGTGAACTAATTGCATAGGATTTCACTAGAAATACTCCCAAGTGAATGGAAGCTTTGTTCCCCCCCCTGTGTTTGGATAATTTCCTGATGAAAACGAACAGGCACAATAAAGCCTATTATAATTTCACATTATAAAGCCTCCTAATTGTGTACCTCTGTGAACGTCCGTCTACATTTGGTGTCCGAGGTGGGACAAGAGGTGTCCTTGTAGTTAAAAAGGACCGGAGATTTTTATGTGAAATTTTTTTTAATGCTTTTTGCCTACAAACAGTCTGAGAAAAAAAAAAAAAAAACCTCATGCAGCAGAGATCAGAGTTAAAGGGACACACCACTGAAACTTACACTGCATTGAAACTTACAAAACCACAGATGGACTTTTTGCCCCAATCCCAAGAGGAGAGAGACTGCTGAAGCAGCTAAAACTTTATTTGCCTATCACAAAGCGTAATATGGTCATTGAAATAGGGGTTTTGCCTTCCAGCCATAGTCAGGGTTCAAGAAGTGAGTCAGCCCTTAAAAGGGATAGGTGTTTGTTGTTTTCAAAAGTTTCGCTGAAGCAGTGAATACAGATGGTGACCCACGAGTGGTACTGATTTTGCAAATAAAGGTTGCCACACCGCATAGGGCTACCAGCTGTGAATGCATTATATGCAGAAAAGTGTGAAAATTGATACAAGACTGTGCTGAAGCAGGGGAATTTTTAGCAAACAAATGCTGAGTGTAAAATTGCCCTATAAAGGAAAAGGTTTTTCAAAGCCAATTGCTGAGTGTTGAGTCCACTGCAAAGAATGTTTTTTTGTAAAAAAGTAAAAAAGTATACCTATTATCTTGGGAGCAAAACAGACACCCAAAGTGTGAAGTGTGAATGCCATAATACCCAAAGATGAGACTGAAAATTACTGAACTCAGGCAGAAAACCAAATTCTGTTGCTGAAGCGGAGGGATGCACCTAGCAAATAAATGGTGTATAGCAAATAGACTTTTTTTACCTAGCAACTGCACATCTTGTATACCTGATAAAAGAAAATGCATGCACAGTACTGCTGATATTGAAAAAAAAATTACCCAAGAAAGAAAAGTCTACAGAGATGTCGGTGAAAGCTACGACCTCTACAAGCAAAATATGCCCATCTGTAGGACTACCACAATTGGGGGTTCTAGCAAATACAGTGGCAACAGCTGCAATAGCGCCTCCTGAGGTCAGGAAGAAAATTACACCTGACAGCCTAAAAATGGAGGACAAGATGCAGTGTTCCTGTAATGAACCCTACCCCACGGAAGAGTGGCCCTTCCAGTCCAATAAAGAGGAAGACATCTCTTACGGGGAACCCGAACCGAGTCACACCCACAAAACACCCCAAGAATGGTGGGGGTGCCTGAACTCGGCACGAACAGAAAAGACCGCTCCCTGTGATGACGAATATGATCAGCAGGAGACAGAGCAGGAGCAGTGGATCACCGAATATTTCTGTCAGCTAAATCAGCTGCAAGAAAAGTCTGGCGTATATAATGAAGCTGCTAAAATTTCAAATGAAGATGGAGACTCCAATATCCCTGAAGGGACGGTGTCATCCAAATCAAAAAGGCGGAAAAAGAAAAGCAGTTCTTCACTTACCGTGGAAGGAACAGACACGTCCGCAGATCCTGTGGAGGAAAAGGGGGACCGAGTTGCCCTGCAGCCTAGAGAAAATGGAGAATTCGTCCCGCGGGTAACCGAATATCCAGAGGGCCCAAGGCAGAAGTCGTGTACCCCAAAGAAGTGTCTGTCCGGTGCCAACAGTGAGGAACCCTCGGCCAACCATCCCAGGGAAGTGGAGTCGGAGCCAGTGAGAGACGATCCCTTGACCAGCCCTGAAGATGCACTGCAAGCTGCCAGGCATGACTGTGAACTACTCTGTGAAGAATTGGAAAGGGAGAGAAAAAATAATGCTGAGCTACAGAAGACTGTGCTCGCAATTTACTCTGCGGCCAAGACCGAATTGGAGGATCTCAAGACTGAGCTAGATACTGCAAAGGCTACTATTTCCGCCTTGGAGGAAAAGCAGAGCCAATCTGATAAAATGGTGGCTACGCTAAAGCGGAAGTATGAGGAGGCACTGAAGCAGATGACAGTCTTCCAGCAAGAGGTTCACACTTTTCGCATAGAGCTGAATGCCTCACAACAGGAGTTCAACAGTGTCTGGATAGAGGTGGACGTATCTCAGAAAGAGGTTCAGACACTCCGCATAGCAGTGGATGCCTCATATCATGAGACCAACAGCTGCCGCACAGACCTGGAAGTTTCCAGAAAGGAACTACACAGTCTCACTGAGGAGCTGGACATTGCTAAAGAAACTATTGGTAATCTTGAAACAGATCTCAAAGTCTCTCAGAAGGAGCTTCAGACCCTCAACCTAGAGAAGGAAGTCTCACGCCAGGAGATTGTCATTCTCAAAGCAGATGTGCGTAAATGGAAGGAGGACTGCAAAGAGGCCCTGAAGAATACAGAGACTGAAAAGGAGAAAATTAAAGATTAAAAAGAGAAAACTTAAAACTGAAAGAAGAACATTTTCAGTTAACAGAAGAAGTCAACGAAAAGTTTGACGCAGAGCACCGACTGCAGAACCAACTGCAAGGTCTGCATACACACCTCCAGTATGCTGAGGAGAAGCAGCAAACGCTACAGGAAGAAAGAAAGAGGTACAAGCGCTGCAGGAACGTCTGAATACCCAGTACGTCCCCACAGAGCAGTATGAGGAGCTAAAGGCCATGCTGCATGTCTTCAGAGCATCGTTGGAAGCGGAGCTTCGATACCAGGTGACTCTGTATGAGAGGGAGCGTGAGAAGGCTCAGAAACTGGAGCAAGAGCTGGAGAGACAGAGAGACTGTTCCATTCCCTTGAGTCAGTACACCAAGGAGAAAACAGACGCAGCGGCAACCTTGACGACAAAAATTACAGAGCTCCAGAATATGAAGGAGACTCTGATACAGATTCCTCCAATACGGAAAAAGGTATTGGCTCTGCCCAAGCACCAGTATCCCACAGTAACTAATGCCCGTAAGGACAAGGGTACAGTGAGAGTTGGGGACTCCACGCAACTTCAAAACAAAATTACGAAGTTTGAGCCACCAAAGAAAGCACTAGCCAAACCTACAGCTGCCCAACAGGCAACAAACAGAGGTAGGAGTGCAGAATCAAAGCCAGAAGAATCCTTAGCTGAAGAAGCTGAACTGGCGACTCCGTGGTGTGGAGAAGCTGCAGAAAGACCACTTCAAGAGCAGAAAACTCTAAGGGCTAGTCCTAACTGCTCTACAACTGTTGCCATACACTTTGTCTACAAAAAGAGGAGTGCCCGACGCAACAGAAATCTCAAGACCGCGCACGCGATAAAAAGACTTTCCGTGGAAAAAGTCCTCCTCGAGCGACTGAGGAGTGCTGATCTCAAGCATCTTCGGGAGGAGACAAAAATAAACTGGAGAAAGGGCTCCAATTCAAGCGGGACAGAGGGTTCTCTTCCTCCATCCACTCTCATTCAAGTCACAGAGATATCTAGAATGAGAGTGGAAGGATGGGCTTTGGCCGTGGTAAGCCCAAGCTTCCCACAAACAGGGGAGGTATGTAACAGGGGACTTATCCCTGTTCAGTAATGTGCCTTTAATCTAGCAGTGTGGTAGTTAATTACTAAACACCACCTGCCTGATTAGATTGTTTACAAAAAGCCTGCCTTTGAGACAGGAAGTGTCTCTCCTTAGCTCTGACTGAGAGCTGACCTTTGGAGCTGACCGGTCTTGAGCTCTGCACAGCAGAGCTGATTTCAAGACACAGGGAAAACTACTACACCTGAAGCTGAACCAGGAAGTGAGAAGATTTTCCCTCCAAGAAACACATAAGACTTTTATTCTTAAGAGACTGCTTATATCTGCTTATATCTGCTTATTTTCATGCTATATGTTTTGGGGCTGTGAGACATGCTTAACTAATGGAGATGTGAACTAATTGCATAGGATTTCACTAGAAATACTCCCAAGTGAATGGAAGCTTTGTTCCCCCCCCTGTGTTTGGATAATTTCCTGATGAAAAGGAACAGGCATAATAAAGCCAATTATAATTTCACATTATAAAGCCTCCTAATTGTGTACCTCTGTGAACGTCCGCCTACAAGACCCTAGCATTGCAATGCAGCAAAACATTTGACAAGGATAAGGCACACCCCTGCTGTTTAGTCTGCGCACACACACACTTGGCTCACAACAGCTCCTTGCAGCATTACTTACCTCTGCCATAATGAACCTGTATGTAAGGCCCTGCTGCCTCAGACCACGCGCCCGCACTGCAGACAGGCGGCGCGTGGAGAGGCACTTGGGACTTTTTCCGGTCCAAAGGGACCATTTTTGCGAGCGGGGGGTGTGTGGCCAAAACGGGTGGGGGGGGCGCGGCCGTGGGGTGGGGGCGCAGCCATGACGTGATGGGGCGGGACCGCCCGTCAGCCGTTCAGTCCCTCAACTCCTCTCACACAGACACGCACTCAGGCACACACACAGACAGGCACTCAGGCACACACATTCACACATACACAGACAGGCACTCACGCACTCAGGCACACACATACACACACACACACACAGACAGGCACTCACGCACTCACGCACTCAGGCACACACATACACACACAGACAGGCACTCAGGCACACACATACACAAACAGGCACTCACGCACTCAGGCACACACATACACACACACACACAGACAGGCACTCACGCTGCTTTCCCCCCACACTCTCCTCCCCGCTCCCCGAAGCCTCCCTTCCTCATTGGCTCACAGCCACACCACGTGACGCATCGCCGCTTGGGATTACAATTCTCTTGAATCCCCTGGCGGCCGACGCGTCACAGTGAGCTGTGCCGTGAGGGGGGACTGGGACCGGCTCGGGAGGACTCCCCTGCTGGTGGGGAAGGCTCGTGCGGCCGCTACTCACTCTATCCACTACAATCCCCTCCCTCCTGGCAAACACCCAATATCACCATACACCCTGGACTACTCAAAAGCCTTGCATGATCTACTGAATGTTGGTGGAGAACTCTAAAAACCAGCACACCAACCACCTCTCACTCTAATGGCAAACACCACACATTTACAACTTGCAAACAACCACTCAAATTTCAACTCATACTGTTACTCTCTTTAGCAGGTGATATTGAACCTAACCCAGGTCCTCCCATTTCAGCTCTGTCCCATACCCCTGAGAATGCCACCTTTAAATTCCAAAAAGGTCTGTCGCCCATATAAATATCCGGAGCCTGCTGCCCAAACTGGATGAACTAAAAGCATGGTGCCTTATGCATAAACCCAAAGCCATTGTTCTCACAGAAACATGGCTAACCCCTAAACCCCCCAATGCATTTAGGGATACTCCATTTCTAGGAGAGATAGGTCAAAGAGAGGAGGAGGAGGGGTGTTATTTTATATTGCAGACACTTTACAATTTACAATGTTAAATTGCCCCCCAAGCCCACCCTCTTTTGAAATTCTAGTTGGCAGAATCTGCCTCCCCTTTTCTAAGCCCATCTTGGTTGCTAGCATCTACCGCCCCCCTAAAGCCCCTCTACAGTCCCTGACTGATATCACCCAGTTTCTTGGCACAACTTCCTCTCTGAATGAGAAGAGTGAGCTGCTAATTCTTGGGGAATTCAACCTCAATTGGCTCGACCCTAAAAACCACAAAATCCAGATACAAATCAAGTCGCTTAACCTATCGCAACTCATTTCCCAACCCACACGGACAGATCTGAAATCACATCACCATTCCTTGCTAGACTGGGTCTCTCCTCAAATCCCAGCAGAATCCAATCCTCTGACATTTTCAGTGACCATGCAATAGTGTACTGTGTAAGGAAAATTAAACCACACCAATCAAGCCCTAAAGTTCTCCTCACTAGAACATTTAGAAACTTTAACCCAACAGTTTATGGCTGACTTTACCAACTGCCCTTGGCACAGAATCGATTTAATTCCCGACCCCAATTCTGCGCTCAACTATTTCCAATTCGTGTTCTTAGAACTCTGTGATACCCATGCTCCACTACGCAGAATAAGGGGGGCCCACCTTCCATGGGTTACAACTGACCTTATATCACTACCAGTTCAGGGATGCCTTGTGGAAAAGCAACAAAGTAACTGGAACCACCAAGGATATCAATCACTACAGATGCCTGCGGAACATGTGCACAAGGCAAACAAGGCAGACAAAAGCATAATATTACTCTGATAATCTCCTCCAGAATACATCAAACCCAGAAAACTTCTGGAAGGTTATCAACAACATATTCCAGCCTCCTAACCATCAACAACCAAGTAATATCACTAAGGGGGATATTACTCTGACAAACCCCACTGACGTTGCAAATGCATTCAATGACTACTTTGTGGGGTGTGCTACTAATTTATTAGCAAAACGCAACCCAAACCACAAACATGAGTCTCATCCTGGGAGTACCCATATAGCCCCAACGACTGCCCACAATTTTGCATTTGGCCTGGTATCCGAAGAGGAGATTACACAAGCGCTCCTCAAATTAAAACTAAGCAGCTAATGTGGACCTGACTTACTGCAATCCAAGTTCCTAAGACTTTGTGCCCCAGCCATTGCCAAACCAATTGCTTCCATAGTCAACTCTATTCTGTCTGCAGGCCATATCCCTAAGACCTGGAAAACTGCCAGAGTTGTCCCAATCTTCAAAAGTGGGGACAAAAACCACTGTCTCAAACTACAGGCCAATGTCTCTTCTCCCAATATTATCCAAAGTCATGAAAAATGTGTTCACCCTCAATCCAATTAAGCGATTACTATACCAAGACAAATTTCCCTAGCCAATTCCAATCTGGCTTCCGCCCTAAACACTCCACTGTAACTACCCTGCAAAAAGTTTTCAATGAAATCCATTGTGGACTGGAACGGGGACAACTCACTGGTGCAATATATCTAGATTTTGCAAAGGCTTTTGATATTGTTGATCACGCTATCCTGCTTAACAAACTCCAGTGCTCTGGAATAGGGTAGCATGCTTTAAACTGGTTTCAGTCGTACCTATCAGGTAGATCCCAACATGTGTCCATCACAGGCTCTAACTTCAATCCCTTGGATATCACCAGTGGTGTCCCGCAAGGCTCTGCTCTGGGGCCCCTACTCTTCTCAGTGTTCATCAATGATCTTCCCACAGCTTCTAAGGAAGATTCAAAGCACATGTATGCAGATGACACAATCCTATATCCACACAGCCATAGCCTCTCCAACCTTGAACACATACATCAGTCTGACTTTTTGAGACTCGAAAAGTGGATTTCCCAAAACAAACTGTTTTTAAACACTGACAAGACTAACAATGGTATTTGGGACCAAGACTAAATTTTGGAGGCTTCCAGTGACTGAGCTCCAGATAAGAACCAACTCTAACACCACCCTAACTCCTGTTACCAATTTTAAATACCTGGGCATATGATTTGACTCCCAATTAACATTCGGGATGCACATTGATACTCTGACATCCAAAACCTATGCCAAACTAGGTGTACTTTACAGGAACAAATTCTCCCTAAGCCTGCTGGTGAGAAAGTGTATCGCACAACAGATGCTAATGCCAATTATCGACTATGGAGACATAGTATACGGCTCGGCACCCCAAACCCACCTTAGCAAACTTGACACCCTCTACAACTCAATATGCCGTTTTGTTCTCCCATGCAACTACAACACACATCACTGCAAAATGCTCAAAGAACTAGATTGGTAATCACTTGAGTCTAGGCACAAAGTCCACCTTTCCTGTCTTGCCTTCATATACTTTCTGGGCAAGCTACCCAGCTATCTGAACAAGCGCCTCACCCCTACCACATGCAGCACTTATCTGAGATCTGACTCCAAAAGACTGTTCAGGTTGCTAAGGCTCAACAAAGTATCCGGCCGCTGCTCCTTCTCTTAACGTGCACCCCAAAACTGGAACAACCTACCGGAGACTCTCACATCCACCACCAGTTTAAGTTCTTTAAAAACCAAAGCTGTCTCACATTTTAATCTTGTCTGTAACTGTTATATACGCCCATAATATATATTATCTTTTTTTGTTTCAAAGTTTTTTTATTAGGCATTAGTACATTTCACACAATTACAGAAACAGAAAATCTTCTGGCCTAATACAGGATTTTTTCATTTTGTTGGTGTTTGTCAGGAAAAAGCCTCAACGCTCCCCTGACCCTCTTGGGTCCACAGGGGCCGTGTGAGTGTAGAAACAGAAAAAGAGGGGGTGGGAGGGGGGCCCGTGGCCTCCCTCCTCCTCAGTTTCCATTACTGAGGTCCCTGTTCTATCCCAACTCCTCTCTTGTTCCTATGAGGTGTTTTAGGGTTGGTGTACCGTTTGGGTCAGCCATGAGTCCCATGTCCTGTTGAAAGAGGCAGTGGTCCTTTTCAAAAAGGCTGATAATTTCTCCATTTCCATCACCTCTTGTATCCTTTTTTTTACTGTTTGTTTAGATCAGGGAGACACTTTCTTCCAGGAGGCAGACACCGCACACCTAGCTGCTGTGAGAATGAAGGAGACTAATTTTCCTGTTGGCCGGTCCAGTGTTTCTAAGGGCTTGGCCAACAGGTAGGTCAGCGGGTCAATGGGTATTATGAGGTCTGTGACCTCTTTTATTAAGTTTTGTATGGTTTCCCAGTATTTCTGAATTTCCGGACATGTCCACCAGATATGGGCCATGTCCCCCTTTTGACCGCAACCTCTCCAACATAGATCGGAAGCCAGGGGATAGATTTGATTTATTCTAACTGGGGTAAGATACCAGCGAAACAGTATTTTGTATATATTTTCTTTGATTGTGGTACATATGGAAGTTCCTGAGGCTGTTTCCCAAATACTTTCCCAGTCCTCTCGGTCTATAACTATATTCAATTCTGCTGCCCAATGTAGCATGTAGTCATGGGTGGGGGCTTCTATTGCCCTCTCCAGTTCTGCATAAATTTGTGTTATAAGACCTTTCTGGTGGGCTGTTTCTCTACAGAGCCGCTCGAAACCAGTGAGAGGGGGAAATTCCAACGTTGGGGATAATGTTTGAATAAAGTGTCGGATTTGTAGGTACTTGAAGACGTTCAGCCCTACTATTTCATATTTGGTTTGTAAGCTTTGGAAACTCAGGAACTGCCCAAAACTTAAGAGGTCGGCAACCACTCTAATATTTTTTGTTTTAAATTGATCGAATTGTCTGGGCTCACAGCCAGGTGGGAATTTTGGATTTTTATGAATTGGTGTAAGTTGAGAATGAGGTACTGTGAGCTTGAATTTGAGTTTGCATTTCGTCCAGGTCTCCAATGTGTGTTTCATCGGACCTAATTTGAATTTACTATTTTGCATGTCTTCCCTGCTCAGGGACCAAAGGCACGCTGGCAGTGAAGGCGTCCCGGCGTAATATGATTCTATATCTAGCCAGCAGTATTGGTTTGGGTTTGCGTTCCAGACTACCTGTCGCAACTGGGTGGCTTGGTAGTATCTTATAATGTCTGGGACTCCAAGTCCTCCTCTCCCCCTTGAGGCCAGTAGAACTGTTCTGGCGATTCTGGTTTTTTTACCCTGCCAAATAAATTGGAAAATTAGTTTTTGGATGTTCTTCAATTCTGAGCCAGGGATGTGGACCGGGAGAGTCTGGAAGTGGTATAGTAATCTAGGGAGTATATTCATTTTTACCGAGATCATTCTCCCGATCCATGATATCTGATATCCTCCCCATCTATCTAGGTCTTGTTTGATTTTCCGAAACAGGGCCGGGTAGTTATGTTGGTATAGGGATTGATAGGTCCTCGATATCTTGACTCACAGATATTTGATACAGGAGGAGCTCCAACGGTAGTTAAAATTTAGTTTGAGGAGTTTCACCTCTGGCTCTGGCAGGCTTAAATTCAAGGCTTCCGATTTGTCACTATTCATTTTGTATCCTGAGATTCTTCCGAAATCCAGGAGTTCTTTTTGGAGGTTGGGGAGGGAGATTTGAGGTTTGGAGAGAGTTAAGATGACATCATCTGCGAATAGGGATATTTTATGTTGCCTGTGCCCAATTTCTATTCCTTGGATGTCTATATTGGTTCGGATTGCCGATGCCAGGGGTTCTATGGTTAGAGCAAAGAGAAGAGGAGACAGGGGGCACCCCTGCCGAGTTCCGTTTGTGATCTCGAATCTCTGGTTACTGCCCCCTGGTAGTTTTACCATTGCTGACGGGTTTTGGTAGAGTCTACGGACCCCTTCTAGGTATGCGTCTTTGAAGCCAAATTTGCGCATAGTGTGGTCCAAAAATAGCCAATCTATTCTATCGAACGCCTTCTCTGCATCTAGGCTCAAAAGTAATGCTTTGCTTCCTGTGAGGTGGACATGCTCAACAATATTAATTCTCTTACGAGTGTTGTCTGAGGCTTGCCTGCCCGCGACAAATCCTACTTGATCAATATTTATGAGTCTCGGTAAGATGGGGTTTAATCTATTCGCCAATATTTTGCTATATAATTTAAGGTCGGTATTGAGAAGAGAGATTGGACGATAGCTTCCACATTGCATCGGGTCTCTGCCTTCCTTGTGTATAATAGCTAGGTTGGCAAGGGACATTGAGGAGGGGATTTGGTTCCCTTCCATGAAATGGTTGAATGTTTTTAAGAGATGCGTGGATAGTGTGGGCAAGAATCTCTTGTAGTAGACATTGGTGAAGCCGTCAGGGCCAGGTGACTTAGTGATTTTTAATGCTTTGACCGCCTCTTCCAGTTCCTCTTTTGAAGTCTCAGCGTTGAGCACTGTGTTTTCTTCCTCCGTTAATGTAATATATTATCTTTAACTGTGCATGCAATGTCCTATATACATATAATGTTCACTTATGTAACTGTATTTGTAACCATGTATTATTTGTCATTTTAACTCTATGCCCAGGACATACTTGAAAACGAGAGGTAACTCTCAATGTATTACTTCCTGGTAAAACATTTTATAAATAAAATAAAATAAAAATACGGCAGAGACAGCTGCAAGAGCTACGTTCAAGTCTGCAAGCGGCCAAGGAGAAACAGACAGATGCAGAGGAGAAGCAGCAAGTTCTACAGGAAGCAAATGTCCAGGCTTCCCACAAAGTACAAGTGCTACAGAAACGGCTGAATACCCAGTGTGTCCCCACAGAGCAGTATGAAGATCTGAAGGCCACGCTGCGTGTCACCAGAACATTGCTGGAGGCAGAGCTTAGATGCCAGGTGGCTCTGTATGAGGGGGAGCGGGAAAAGGTCCAGAAACTGGGGTAAGAGATGGAGAAGCAGCGGGGTTGCTCCCTCCCCGTGAGTCAGTACGCCAAGGAGAAAGAGGCCTGGAAAACAGAAGCAGCGGCGTTCCTAGCGACAAAAAATGCAGAGCTCCGCGGTATGATGAAGGATACGTGGAGGCAAACTCAGAGCGACCACATTGAAGAGATGGAGACGCTAAGAGGAGAATTACAAGATGTTGTTTTCAAGAGACAGCAGTTTCTCGCTGAAGCACTAAACATGCTGCAGGCCAGAAATTAAGAAAAGGAAACAGATTGAAATCTTGCTCTGAATCAGCTGGCAGATGTGGAATCACAACTCAATGTCAAAGAAGCTGAACTAGCAGGTGCACGAAATGGGAAAAGAAATGCAGAAGGACAGCTTCAAGACTTGAGGAAGGACCTGGAGTCTGAACGTGCTGGCCGCAAGGTGGCAGAGAAACAAAAGCATGACCTGGGCAAGGAGCTCGAGGCTCTGAAGACTGAGCGGGACGATAAGTTGGACTCTACTGCTGCCCAGCAGGAGGTTTCTCAGCTGAAGTTGGAGAAAAAGGTATTGGATCAGCCCAAGCGTCTGTATCCTACAAAAACTAATGACCGTGAAGACAAGGGTACAGTGAGAGCTGAGGACACCGCTAAATTGAAAAAAAAAGATCACAAAGTTTGAACCACCTGAGCAAGTGACGCGCTCCAGGAAGCGTGACTGCAATACCTTTGCAGTACTACAGTCTACTTTCCACAGGGCTCGGAATGGGAAGGCCAAGTTGCGATGGAGTAGCACAGTAAGAATCCAGTCATGCTACTGTGCCCATGGGACCCAAAGTGGATTCCTTGCCATAAGGGCAGCCACTGTGAAGAGACAGTCGCAAATGGGACGGAAGTGTGTCCGCGATCGTAAGATGAAAAAGACCTCACAGATTGTCCAGCGACACTCCCAATGGAGTAAGTTAAGGAGTCAAGACAGAAAGGCCCAAGCCTACGAGTCTGCCGACTGTAATAGAGGGGCGTCATGGGGTGCACTTCGGGTTAATAAGAATCCCGCCCACATTGAAGTACTGAAGATAAATGGTCCAAAAACCATTACCGCTAAAGCGGAGTTGCTGTCTTCACAAGAGAAGGCCAAACAGTCACTGGCGAGTGAACCCAATGAGCTGACTGAGGTCAAGGCTCTTCTGCAGGGTAAGGGAGACTGAGCATAAGAGGAAGAAAACAGAGATGCATCTTCTGTATCACAGATCAAGGTCACAGAGTGGCATAGAGTCCTGGCAGAGAGAGCTAATAAACAGCAGGATGCTCAGGAACCGTTGCAAGGATGGACACAACAAAAGCGGAGCTTCAACCTTAAACTCAAACTGGTACAAGATAAAAAAGTAGCGAGGTACCAGTCTGCAGGCCCAGAAGGCCTAGTACTTGCCCCGAAGAAAAAAGTCTTCAACTGGAAGGCAAGGAAAAAGAAAAGATGGATGTCAGATGTCTCTGACAAAGAAGCTGGTGCACGGGAATAATGCACGGGCCGCTCACAGGACAATGTTTCGCTGGGGGTGGGGGGATATGGGATACCATCACTGTCCTCTAGGGGCTGGAAAAGTGCAGTAAGTGTGCTTTCCAGTCCACAGAGAGTTAATTCCTCAAAGAGAAGCCAACAGCAGCTGCTAACTAATGGAGTTAATCAGCCTGGCTGGTCTGGGTGAACAAGAAAGTGGTTTAAAGACAAACTGAAAGCTGCTATGCAGAGACTGTTTCCCCAGAGAAGGGGGGGGGGAGATAAAAAGTGCTCCCCAGCTGCGGAAGCTGGTACAGAGGACCTACAGAGCAGTTTCTCTGGGCTCAACATGGGGCTGAGTTCCCCTAGGAAGAAAGGAGGAGAGACCGTGCTGAAGCGGCGACGTCTGCTCCAAAGGACTGACAGATAAGCAAAAACACTTTATTGTTGTATGCAGAGGGCATGCTTTGGCTTGGGAACCAGCTTAGCTGGCTATCCAGTTAGCAAGGGCTAAAGCTACTGTGTAGTTAGTTTTCCCTAAAGGGAATCCTGTATGTGTTATTTTTATGTGTTGTTTTGATTTAAAGGGGCGGTAGGTGGGCCTGTTAGCATATGATTTAATCCCTGTCAATAAACCCCACGTAAGAGAAGAACGACATTTCCTGCCTTTATCTGGGACTAAAAGATGCTACAACGTGGTGTGGGCATCATAACTTGTAGATATTATCAGATGAGCTGTCTGCATAGAGGTGGCTCCTTTAACAGATGCATACTAGTACTAACAATAAACAGCATTTTTCAGAAAAATACATATTCTGAAACGACACGATAATAAATCAATGAACAGCCGGCACCTGGAAATATTGTTTCAGAGATCCAGAGAGTAATAAATGCTAGTACAGTAATGAAACATTACCAAGCCTCCTGCACAACACTGTACAATACCTGTAATCATCTCTTAATTGAAGACATTAACTTTATTTTGTATTTCCTGCCGACATTAAACATTCAGCTTTCCACTGCTAGTGTGGCCTGCAATGCGTTGCAGAACCCTCTGCCGGAGAAGTTATATTAGCCCTACTTTATAGTAGAGCCAGCAGCGCGATTGCATTCTTGCAAAACCTGCACTGCCAACTGCCGGCTGGAGGCATCGGGAAGTGACAGGGAGGCGTGGCAGTGATGTCACGTGAGCGCATCGTCAACATTGGCGCAGGGAAAAAAATTTTTTAATCTGTCCAAAAATCGCATGCCTGGAAGCGGCGTTTGCGTGCTTTCATTGCTCTGCATGTTTGTTCCGGCGTCGCGCGCACGACCATTATAAGCACGGCCTTAGTCATTTCATGGCAATGAGAGACAAAGTAAATTATGGTGGGTAAAAAGTGACAAAAACCCTCCAACCTACACTGTATTGTAAATAAAAATACCACTTGTGCGCACATTCACATGTCTCAGACAGATCCTGAAACCTGCCTTTACCCCATTATCTCTTGGCATACAATGCTTCCACTGCAGCCAGGGATTCTGGGCCATGGCATGCAAATGAGCACTCAAGCGAGTCACTTTTTGCTTTTAATCCATTTTAACATGGACCCTATGAGCTTATGCCTGCCGTATTACACAGCTTGGCAATGAGGAATGCTTGGTTTAAATTCCAATCTTTCGAAGGAAGTAGGAATGTGTGTGAAGTACAAGTCTCATTATGCTAATTATGACCAACACACAGCTTAGTAAGGATTTGATGTTATTCAGGCTGAGTGTCTCTAAAGTATTTTTGTTAGAAAAACAAACAATGGCGGTCATCAAAAAATAAATGTAGTGTCATGATATCATCAGGAGATATTGTGTATTTTAATTCATCTGGTGCGTCAGGGGTTAATGTGATTAGAGTTTTATTTTAAAAATACCATATGTTGGGTTTGTAACAGATCAGAACTTTTTCTGGGTTTGTGCTTGTCTTCCAATAGAGTTTAATTGGGGGTGCCTATCCTGTATGGTCCACTAAAGGCGCCAGATGGGTGGCATGTTTCTGATATAGTCTCGAGATAAGGGCAGTTGTCTTGCCAGATGTGGGAATAAAATATGGCCCCTGCAACAAGTTTCTAAACATGAGTCTTTTAGAGCTAGCTTGAAAGGCATTCTCTGTACGGTTGAGGGGGCATGGCTATGAAAGTATTGGACATGAGTGACTTTATTAAAAATGAGAATATCATGTGATGTCATTTCCTCTGCATAAGAGTTACAAATCTGTAATCCTGTCACCAAGGGGCATGTGCTGACATCACACTCTGTATGTTTAAGAGGTAATTAGAGACAGATATTCATTTGTCGCTCAAATTTAGGATTAAGATGGTCATATTTAGACTTGTCTTGTCCGCCATGAGTGCTTGAATGTATTAATATAGCTCACGTGTACGTATTAGTTAAGGAAAGTTAGGAGGGCATTTAGATATGGGGGTTGGTTTAAACGTCATTTTGTAGGTTTTTTATTCTGTTGTAAATCTGTGAATCTCACAACTGATTTACAACAGGGGCTGGGTTTATGCTGTTTCCACGAGGAAGGAATGTATTTAAGGCTGAGCAAAGATTACGAAAAATAAGATTTCAACAGAGGTTCGTTTGGACCAAACAAGTGAATATTCTTAGATTGTAAGCTCTTCGGGGCAGGGATTTCCTTTCCTATTGTCTGATTTTGCTGCACTTATTATATAATTATAATTTCCTGTACTCTATTCTTTGTGAAGTGCCGAGTACACTTTTGGCGCTATATAAATAAAGACATACAATATTATGTTCTTGAGCCAGTGACCTCTCTGGGGCAAACCTATGAAAAGGATAATGTATAGAGTGTTCTGTTTATGTTCCTCCTTTTTATTTTGAGAAACTGTTCTGCATTTATAGTAATTGTATGTTCTTGTAATACTTTTTTTCTGTAATCTAAGCACTGTATTTTTATATATAGATTAAAACATTTAATAAGTAATGCTTTGGGCTCTGAATGAACTGCTGCACGCTCTGGAGTATTAACGTTTTTGGACACATTTTGCTACAATGGATTTGGGTGTGTTAAAGTGCACAGTTTTTTTCTATAATAAACAGGGACCTGGCACCTTTGCTAAATATTAATTTTACATCTTATTTGCATTTCCCGGGTGGTCGCAGTGTATAGATATGATTGCAATTGAGTAAGGGGTTAATATTAACTAATTGGAGGTACCTTTGTGTGTATTAACCCTGATTGCATATCGAAGTCGCGTGCCCACTTGTGTGCTGTTCGTGACAGGTGGCATATTGGGATGGATTTAGGGGAGATGTTAACTCATTTGAGGGACCTTTCCGAAGGGGAAGAGTGGGGCCGCTTACAAACAGAGTATTAACCCCTGTCCCGTATGCAGGTCGCGTGCTCTCAGGTGGGCCATACGTGACATCCAGGACGAATAACTCGCAGGGAAAAAATATATATGTAACAAAAGATTGATAAAAAAAAAAAAGCTGTTGATAATGATATAATAACAGGTATAATGTAATCAAAATGGAAGATGTTTGGCCTACTGAAAAATGGAAGTTACCCTAGGCAGAAGTATGACCTGGGGAAACAAAATGAAAGTTCTACCGCAAGGCTCTTCAAATGGCAGCCAAATGTGACCACAAAGGTCTTGATGTGGCCCTTAGACTCTCAAAGCTGCCTTTGCAAATATTAGCAGGAGCAAAGTTCAGTTTTCCACACAAACTCACTTGCTAGTTAAGGCAATGTAAACATACAGTACATGGTAAAGAGGTTATACATGCCTGCAAAATGTTGAAAAATAATCATTTCCAACTCTTTAAATGTATCTAAAATTATGACAATAAGATGGTAGCCCTTCTACGCCTAAAAGTTTTCTGATCTGTCCCTTTTGGGGAACTAGTTGAAGAGCCGTGCTCTAAAGCAGCATCAGTTTCTACACAGACAATTTAGCAAGTCTGTTTTCCCTAAAAAGGTGTTTTTAGAACTTCACCTTTTATCGGAGACGCGTACATTCAGAGGCATTTCCTCTATCCTGCATGATACGGTCATCAACCCACTTATGTGGATTGCTGCTTTAAGTTTTTGACCTATTTTTTTTTTTTTTAAGTGCCAACACCTACCAATATTATTATGGGGTTTTTTTTGTTTTTTTTAAGTGCATACTAAAATGAAATACAAAGATCTGCTTTGAATGGCATCGGAGCCATTTTATTTACATTTATATCACTAATACAGCAGGAGACATGACAAATCTTTGGGTCTCAGATAGATTAAATTAAAGGATCTTCTGTGTCGCGGTCTGCACAGAATTATGAATTATACATTCAGATATAAATATGACAGTCTTTCACAAGTGTCCGTCTGTCACGCGGTGGACCTCCCACAACTTTTTTTCCCCCACCTAGTGCTGCTGTAAATCGATATAAAACTCTATGCGAGTACAAATTTTGACCCCATTTCTATTTGTTACAAATCCATACCGCTTGCATTTTATTGTGTGGGCTTCTGCTAGTATATCTAATTAATAATACTGTATGTATTAGAATGTTTTTTTATATACACCTCAGGTACTGTATATAGTATTTTTGTTTCTTGTTAAATGGAGTAGCAACTATAGTTTATTGGGGTGTACCCAATATTTGTAGAAGAAGAACCAGGCAAAATGTTAGTTCCTACCCCTTTTGCTTAACCATTTGAAGAGCAATGTGTTGCTGGTCCTTCCAACAGTGTAGAGGTTTTATGGCACATTGTCCCAGTACAGAAGGCATGTTGTGGGTTTTGGTTTACAATGGCTATGGAAACTGCAGGGCCCTGAGGCTAAACAGACAAAAGGTCTCACCGAGCTAATGATGCCTCTGTCATTTTCTACACAAGGGGAAGCAAGCCCAGACCAGCGCTGGAGCAGCAAACACACAGCCCGTTGAAAGCGCTCAACAACCAGCGAGTCTCGGTTACTGTCATTATTTATGTTGCACTCGGGAATAAGTGAAAGTGTACATTTTTTGGCCGATCATCAATGCTGCCGACACTCTGGAAATTCTAGAAGTAGCTCTTGAACACTATTTATCAGAACAAAACCAAAATAAAAAAGCGTCCCATTAGAACAGCTCTTGTGGTGGTCGTTAACAGAGACTTTACGGTTGTACATAAAAAGATATGCGGCTATAGTCTCGTGTGTGAAATATCGGGTTTTGCAATCTCAATGGTTTTAGGTTTTCCCAAAAACTATTTCTCAATTATTTATAAAGACACCACGGTCTTCCATAAACAGCATATTGATAGTGAAAGACAACAACAAACGTTCTACACAAAATACTGATGCAACATTAATAGGATTCTGATTAGAATTTAAAACAAACGTCTGAAATGGTTCTTTTTAGTTACAACAGCTTTTATATTTCAGAGGTGACAGTTTCATAGTATTAAACTCCCTGCGACTTTTGTCCATCAACTATTTTATACCAATATACAGCTGTAACCAAAGTTATTGCACCTGTTGTCGCACACCAACGTGTTTCTGGTGTGACGTCAACGCGTTATTATGTGATTTGCGTTAATGTGCGATTTGCAAATCAATACAATAGAGCCGCCAGCTGCAAAATCCATTTAGTGCCATACTGCGCAATAACGCAGAATCGTGACATTAAGCTAACAGACATTTACATTAATTATCTGGCCTAACAGTCATGCTAAGGGAGATAATACACTGACACTCTAGTTATAATGCAAAGAGACAAAAGTCTTCTTGTATGTATGTATATATTTTCTTATATAGCGCTATCAATTTACATAGTGCTTTTCAGTAGTAATACATGTGGCAATCAGAAAAGGCGCTTCATACAAACAAGTAGGCATTAGAAAAAGGAATCCTTGTCCCGAAGAGCTTACAATCTAACACTCCATTTTAACTTGCTGCAAATCCTTACATCTTTGGAACGCTTGTTGTACTGTCCTGAGAAATGTAATATTTATTCAATCTTCTATATTATGCTGGTCACTGTGTTGCCTCTCTGCTTAGATAAATACTAGCACAGCCCCACATTAAGGTTTGTTTCACTGCCGAGTTCCACCTTCCCAAGCTGAGACAATTGAAATCAACACCAGAACTTGTATGGTCACATTCATAAGCTCATTTGAAACAATGAGCAAAAATATGGCTCCCCTTGCAATGGGATCTTTCAACATACTACAGGCCTCTCAAACAGTAAAAGAGTTTATAAAAAAAAAAAAAAAAAAAAAAAAAAAAGGGGGTGTTTTCTCCCCACCCTCCCATCAAAAATCACAGGTTGCCACGGGTGATGGGAATTGTCTGTCTATTGATGCCCAGATCCCATAGCAACCCAGTGTTGGCTTAGCCAATCGGAGGCCTTGCATTTCCATTTCAGTTTTCTAAACTTGACACCCACACAGTCACACATTTTTATAATGAACGTGTCGTATTTGTAGTACAACTCATCACGTGGAAGCGCAAAATCAAAGTGCAGGACCTCTCAATGAATTTAGTTTCCATACATTATGCAAAGTTGCACTTAGGTTGAAACAGTAAATCCTAATTTACATGCACAAGACAGACTATGTAAACTGCTTAAAAGTGCAATCCAAGCAGACTATTTTTTATTTTTTGCGCAAACTTGATTGTGAGAGACGCGTGCGCAGCCATACAGGCACTGAGAGAACAGCTGAACAGCTCGAAGTGGATTTCCCCCCCCCCCCCCCCCCCCCCCGGCGTCTGCCCCTGCACTAAAGCTCACTGCACGGAGCATACAGATGGCATTGGGGGGCAGACACATCCAGTTCCTTTGCAGAGGAGGAGCTACTAGCCGTCATCTGCTTACTGCTCGAAGTGCCTTATTAATACCTACTTGTTGTAAGTAGCATTCTGGTTTTTGTAAAACCGGAAGAACAGTGCGGGGCAGCTCACGTGTTTTTAGACATATATTGTCTTTTTTTATAGTTAAATTAAATAAATTAGCTTAACTGGTTATTTCAGCAATGTTATTTATTGCTTAGTGTGTGTGTGTCCTGTTAACAGTTGTCTATGTTGTGTTGTTCGGTCTAGATTAGTAATTAACAGTATACACTATGATTTCTTTATTTGTTTAAACCCACATGTCCTGAGACACTTCTCCGTGGATTATACAAGCAGATCCGGATATTCCAGATTGGACTACTTAGAACGGTTTGACAACCTGCCATCTGCATTTATTGGACATTTGAGACGCTGGTTTGTATTTGTTAAAGGTAAAAACGGTGCCATCATTTGTCAAAGAAACACATAGGCCAACAATGCTATTGACCGGGAAACAGTCAGATCACAAAAAGACATTAGAAGGTTGTTAAAATTCTCCAAAGCATTTCTGAAATATTAGAAGTTTACAAATGTCTACATTTTACAAATTAAGGTAATTGTATCAACAGCTTTCCCACTGAAAATGTGAAAGCAAAGTTTGTGAACTGCTCACTGTGTGACGGTACGGACTAATACTGTCAGGCCATCTCCGACATATTACGCCTTTCACAATCTTAAAGCGGTCCTTCTAAGGCTGAGTCCCCAGTGCGTTCTGTGACATGCGCGCCCGGCGGGGGGGGGGGGGGCAGCGCGTGCACAGCGCTAACTGCGATCTGCGGTCTTCAGGAGAGAGGGAGAGGTTGCGACAGGAGGGGGCGTGTTCGGGTTTTGCAGGGGCGTGGTCATGACCTCACGCGGCTGGTTCGCCCTCATTGGCTGAACCGCCGGTTGGGGCGTGGCCATGGCTCCGTCGCAAGTTCCACACACAATTTTTCGCGTGTGTGGAATCTTGCAGTACAGTGCGGCTGCTGAATGTGCGCCGACGCATGTACTCGGACCTGAGTGATTGGGGGGGCGTGCTTGTGCGCACGACGAGGCGTGCGCTGTGGCAGTCACTGGGACCGCAGCCTAAGTATCCTATAAACTTTCACTACAAATAAAGTACTTTATAAACCATAGCTTTAGTATTAATAACAGCAATCTTAATGAGCAAATGTGCGAGGGCTTTATAGTCATAATAATGAAAATATATTAATTATAATAATAATTACAACTAGGCTGTCACGGGAATCATTCTCAAGGGAAAGCCCTATGAAGGGATATTAAGAACATAAAAACTGTCATTTTATACACACTGGTTCATTTCAATTAATCCAAAAAGCAGAGGCTTGACAAGGGACATTAATGGAGATGATTTGAATAAAAGCAGGGTTTAAAATGAATTTAAAGGGACCTTGGCTCTGTACTGAGGACTTTTTTTAATTGCTTTTTTCATCTTAAATCAGAGCAGAACCATTGAAAGTAGCAACAATTTAGAAGAACAAAAGCAAATAAAAATACCAGTTTCACCGGCAAAAAGCCAATGAACAAAGAAACAATGCTATAATGTGTGATGTTCCTCTCATTGTCTCACTGCTCTAACCCAGAGATGGCCTTGTGCACCACAACTTCTCAGGGAATTAGGCTGCGCTTATAGTGCCGGCGACGTCAGGCTGCGGTCGCTGGAAAAATCAAATAGAGATGACTTCCAGCGATCGCGGCCAAGCCGTCGCTCCGTCACGCGCTTACTGTAAGCGCACGCGACGGCGGCAATGCATTTCTTTTGACGCAACGTTGCGTCGCTATAAGCGTAGCCTTACACCAGAGCCTAGGATGGAAACAGGGGAGGCAAGAAGTTCAGGGGATGATACAAAGTCTGTGGTTCTCTGCTAGAGACTCCCCAAATTTAGGTAACAAACACAAAATAAATAAATAAATAAATAGAGGGATATTGCCGTTCAAAAAAAATTCCGAACCGGAACCGGTGGCAGGGACTTCCAGCATTTGCGGCCATGTGATCGCTTCGGCCCCATCTTCCCCTATAAAACAAGCAGTTGAAGGTCAATAGGGCTTCTGGTGTGGCCATGTCATTAGGGCAGGGAAAAGGTTTAAGCTACACAGGGCTACGATGCAACACAATATATGGCTTTGCAACATGTAACTATAACCAAATCGGGCACCACTTCAATGCTAGTAATCACTTGGATGACCTTCACAAATGCATAGCTTTGTTGATTAATATATTTCTACAGGTGTAGCACAAATGCATAGCTTTGTTGATTAATATATTTCTACAGGTGTAGCACAAATGCATAGCTTTGTTGATTAATATATTTCTACAGGTGTAGCACAAATGCATAGCTTTGTTGATTAATATATTTCTACAGGTGTAGCACAAATGTACAGTATTATGTATTGGGTTTTTTTCAGCACAGATATGCAGTCAGTGAAAGGAAATGTACAGATTGCCCATATGCCTGCAGTGAGATTTGGGGGGTTTCAGTGTCCACTAATAAAACCTTTAGGGACATACTTTGAAAACTAGTCTCCCAAAGCAAGATAAGGACAGAAACTGCCATGGAGCAAGAGTGGGGACAAGTACTTGTATTTCTGTGACACTATTTACCGTTTCACACCATGATTCTTCACCTCACACCAGTAGCTTGTCTTTACAGCTTTTTTTTACACTCATTTTCAGCTACTGAATCATTTCCCATTTTCTCCTTTCATTGGCAGATATGAGGATTTTCTCAGATCCTAAATTCTTTCATGTTCCATACATTTTTGGAACACACCATATAATTAAGAATAATCGCACAACCGGTTCCTGAGGAAGCCAGGCTACTGACATGCTTTGTGGCATGTTTCTTAATTAAACACTTTTTTGTACAGTATTATGAATTTGTGCAAGTCGTGGTACGGGACTTTTTTGTTGACTGTACCCAGTCTATAGGACACTCACACTTGCTCGGTGTGTGTGCCTCTCCATTCTTCTGGCACTTCTATACATTTTTGGTGATACACCTCATAATTGAGTATAACTGTAAAACTGTCTGTCAGTATTTTATTCATAGGAATGGAAAAACAACAGCCGTTTATAAGCCCTCACTGCAGGGGCGTAGTTATAGCTCGGGGATCCGCACTCCTCCTCTGTCAGCGGCTCTGCTGACCAGCTCGCTCTCTTCTCCCCCAGACACAGGCAGGCGGGGGGAGATTATTTTACGCGGCGGCGGAATGAAGCAGAGGAGCAGCCGGCAGAGGAGTTAGCAGTTGCACGGAGGCAGAGCAGGATGTCCGGGGAGGAGCGTGCCCTTGCGGTCCGACCTGGAAGTCTTTCTTAGGCTGCGCTTATAGTGCCGGCGACAGCGACGCAACAAATGGATTGCCGCCGTCGCGTGCGCTTATAGTAAGCGTGACGCGCCGGATTGGTCGCGATCGCTGGAAGTCATCTTTATTTGATTTTCCAGCGACCGTCGCATCGCCGGCACTATAAGCGCAGCCTAACTCCCAGTGTCTATGATGCTACAGCACACTCCTCCCGGCCGTCCTGCTATGTCTCCGTGCAACTGATAACTCCTCTGCCGGCTGCTCCTCTGCTTAACTCTGGCAGCCCGCCGCTGTGTAACATCATCTTCTCTCTTTCTCTCCTTCTCCAGCCCTCCCCCCCCCCCATCTGTCTCTATCACCACCCTGTCCCTCAGGTAGGTATGAAGGAGGGGGAGAGAGCTGGAGAAGGTTGGAGAGACCTGAGGAGAGGGAGAGAGCTGGAGGAAGCGGAGAGAGCTGGAGGAAGCGGAGAGAGATGGAGAGATGATGAGGAGCGGGAGAGAGCTGGAGGAAGCGGAGAGAGCTGGAGAGAGCTGGAGAGAGCTGGAGAGAGCTGGAGGAGCGGGAGAGAGCTGGAGGAAGCGGAGAGAGCTGGAGAGAGCTGGAGGAGCGGGAGAGAGCTGGAGGAAGCGGAGAGAGCTGGAGAGAGCTGGAGGAGCGGGAGAGAGCTGGAGGAAGCGGAGAGAGCCAGAGGAAGGGGGAGAGAGCTGAGGAAAGATATCCTCCAATTTAAAATCGAGGCAAATTTTTCTCCTGTATATTTTTCGACGGAATATGTTCACTTATAATGGGGCCCGGAATTTCCCCCCCCCCCCCCGGGGCCCGCACATGTCTAGCTATGCCACTGCCTCATAGTACAGGCATACCCCGGTTTAAGAACACTCACTTTAAGTACACTCGCGAGTAAGGACCTATCGCCCAATAGGCAAACGGCAGCTCACGCATGCGCCTGTCAGCACGTCCTGAACAGCAATACCAGCTCCCTACTTGTACCGAACCTGTGCGCAAGAGGGGAGACTATGGAGCCTGTTACAAATGCGTTATTTACATCCGTTATGCACATATATGACGATTGCAGTACAGTACATGCATCGATATGTGGGAAAAAGGTAGTGCTTCACTTTAAGTACATTTTCGCTTTACATAGAGGCTCTGGACCCATTGCGTATGTTAGTGCGGGGTATGCCTGTATGCAGGAGCTACCAATTCATGGCTTTGCCGCCCAATACAAGTCAAATGCCTTTGTCTTTAACAACACATGAAATAACATTAAATTCCATTAAAACTCAAAAACAACGTTGCAAGTTATTGTATATAGATTCATAATATTAGCCTTCTCTCTCCAACCTACCTGTTGAGAGGGGGCCCAAGCTCACAATAAATAATCTCACGAACTAGTCTAAGGCTGCGGTCCCAGTCACTGGCGCGGCGTGCGCTGTGCGTGTAAGCACCGCCCCTGAATGGGGAAGGGCCCAGTACGCACCTTCACGCTGAAGGTGCAGCCGCGCTGTGCTGCAAGTTTTTTTAAACTCAATGAAATTGAGTTTAAAACTTGCGACGGAGGCGTGGCCACGCCCCCACCGGCGGTTCACCCAATGAGGGCGAACCAGCCGCGTGACGTAATGGGCACGCCCCCGCAAATCCCCGACCACGCCCGCTCCCGTCGCAAGCTCCCTTTCTCCTCTCAGACCGCGCTGTGCACGCGCCCCCCCCCCCCCCCGCAGGCAGGGCGCGCGTGTCACAGACATGACTGGGACCGCAGCCTAAGTTTCATCAAGTATGCACCCTATCTGAAACACGAAACACCAGCATTCACCGGCACCAATGAACACAGAAAGGCTGAACAGAAGTAAGTTAAGGGCAGGCGTCTGGCACTCAAAATGGACACAAGACTTTCGCTGCTTAACTCGGCATACATTATCTGTATAAGCAGTTACCAAGATGTTCAATTAGAAATCACTAAAGCTAGAAACTGCAGTGTGACAGACAAAATAACCAGGCAGGCATGCCATGTATTAATAATTTTACAAAAGTGCAGTTCCACATACAGTAAGACTGAATTGATTTCATGCCCACAATATATTTGATATGTTAAAACTAGGTGGCAGATGACTTTAAAAAAAAAAGTGTACATTTTTATTAGTATTATTTGGGGATTTTGTAAAATACTGCAGCCTGAAGTTTAGTGTTTTAATGCTCTTAAATTGTGCTATAGGAGTACTCATAATTAACCATCATAACCAACTTTAGAATGCCAGTTTAAATGGGAAAATTGGGAATTAAGACAAAACAAATATTGTACGTTATTTACACATTAAAAAATATTAAAGCATCAATTGATGCTTCTCCCTTTTTGTTTAATAAATATTATTTGAAACAGTGGTTGCCCCATAATTAAACTGTACTACCTGCAGATGTAGGACCCCCGCACGTTTCCAAGACATTCACTTTTTAGCTTATTAAATATGAACAATGTAGTATTATAATACATATCTATAAATGTTACATGACAACAGCATTTACTGCAGGTCATTGTAAGGAATTTCCATGTGCTTGTTGTGAAAATGCAGATAACAGCAACATGCTAAATATCCTTCATAGGCGACAAGGTTTTTTGGTAAATGTCTGTGCCAACACAAAAAAAACGAATTATTTGCTACAGAAAGGAAGGAAGGATCGATATCTACCTCAATCTATTACACACAAAATAGCAAGCATAGACCTTGATAAAAACGTACATGACAAATGTTCATTTAGTGTAATATAAAGAGATCATGAAACTGGTCTATCTGCCCTGTGCAGACCCTCAACCCTTCCCGGATTTATTCAGCTGATGTAAAAATCCATTCATATATTTGTCTGGTGCAGCAGCTCATTCACCTAGTTACTCGGTACATGCCCTCATTCACTTAGCTTGCACTGGACCAGTGATTGATTGTTCCATGATAAGATGAATAAAGGGCTCTGCATACGGATGTTTGAGATATCAAAAGACAATTCTACTGAGACGAAAACTAACCCAATTTCACAAGTAAGTGGCAGCTAGACTTTAAATCTATGCTGCAGCTTCAATAAAGTGTCAACACTAAATCAGCGTCTCCATTACTAACATTTGCATCAAGATTTTAAATAAATATGCATGATTACTATGTGCCCTGTTCTTCCATTACCTCTGTTTGCCAAGCTTGGGAAACATATGCATCAATTAATATTTCGTTTTAAGATAGAACTGCTAAATAAGAATGCATTCTCTCTGCTCTTGTCCAATCATTATGTCTTTCTAATGCAATTCTTTTTTTACTCTACAACACATTTCAATCTTCTAGCCATGTTGACCCACCTTTGGCACAATAAGAGGTAGGATACCACCACAATATCCCAGTGATGAGACTGATAAGACACTGCTGTTCTGATCATAACCCCTGACCAACATTATTTGAAGCAAGCAAGTCTTTGGAGCATTTACATCAAGGTGAGGTGTCACAACTGCAGGAGTTTGGTAACCATCCAATAATCAACCACTGTTGTGCATGAATGTCACCAAGGGCAAAATCCTTTGATGGGAAGAAAGATATTAAAATTGACAAAGATGATTGTAAACCATATCCCAAGGTTACAATAAATGTATCACTTTCAAAGTCTTTCATTCCGATTCCATCATTGAAAATACATGCTTAATGAGCACTAGAAGGATGTTACAACCACAGCAGTCCAACACCTGTGTTATAAGCCTACTGCTATAGTGTTCTGCATAGCTCACGTAACGTCACAAAACATTAGTCAGGAGCTTGTGTTATTGTTCAGGCTATAGAAATTAAGCGAAAAAAGTAGCACTTCAAAAAAGTGGTCAAGTGGTTAGTATTTATTCATCCAACGTTTCAGTCCAACGCAGCACACCTTTCTTAAGAAAACTTGATGAATTAGACGTTGGACTAATAACTGCTTCTCATTTCTATGGGATTTCACCATTGAGTTTCAGCACCCGCAAGTAGAGTATTAAACATTTTTGGGTGCACATATACTTCTATATATTTCGGATTATTCAGACTATGGCATCTATTATTCTGTTACATACAAAAAATGTAGCACCTCCACCTCCCTTTTTTATTCAATTCTAATTTTTACAAAGTATAATGAACAGTGGTGTCCACTGGTTCCCAGAAAATTCTGGGACTGGAGAGCATAGAATTCTGGGACTGGAGAGCATAGAATTCTGGGAAATCTAGAGCATAGAATGCTGGCACAGGTTGTTCAGTTCTTGATATACCACTAATAATCACAGTGACTACAAGCTCACCAATGGGTTTAAAAAGGGAGCTCAGTACATGTCTGACATACTGTGTTTGAAGGTTTTCATTTGGGAATATAGGGAAGATTTGTGTGGTTAGGCAGTGTTATCAAGCATGTTATTCTGTACAAGGCCTTGCCATCATCAATATCCGAGAAAAAAATTCAGATCACATAAAATGCACACTAAATCAATAAACCACAAAATCCCTACTCTATAAGCTATTTTATACTCTTCTCCCAATAGCTCTTGAATATTAAGAAAAGAACATTGAACTAACGCATATAAAGGCTAGTTGTAGGTATTTTTGTTTGCACCTTTATTTATTTTTCTCTCCTCAATCCCTTGGTACACTGAATTTGTTGAGTATTTAAATCCACATGTGATATCAACATAAAGATAACAACATTACGTGACAGCAAGGGCAGTCAAACATTACAAAGGTGAGGATATGTATTGAATAATGTGCGTACAAGCTGTAAAAGCTGGTAATTCAAGAACAAAAAGGTACACCAAGTCGAATTAAATAAAATTGCCCATGTGGAATTTCTATTGAAGACTGGGTGTTTGGAATGCAAGTAGCATAGAGAGAGGGAAGTAGTAATTTAGGAAACAGAGGTTATCAAGGAAACAGCCATGTATTGAGATTAAGTCATCTGAAAACTGCTGATACTTCCACAATCAATAGTTCAAACCTGAACAAGTGTAATTATTAAACACTTTCCCAGTCCCTTCTAAAAAAAAATACTTTTTGATATCATTTTGCTTGTTATGAGATTAATTTTTCAATTGGAAAGAACTGCATACTCTCGCCCGCTGGTTGATGGAAATTAGTGCTTTTAGTATACAGTTATGAAATAGTAGCTGCACTTAAATCATTCACATTAACTACATTTCAAGAAATGTGGTCCTTTATTGGGAATGATTTCAAAAAGGACTTTATAATGTAAATCTATCACTGGCTCTCTTATTTACTCTCTAGGCAGTAGCGTCCCTTTTTTTCGCTCTCCATTTTGTACTTTACACCTTTATAGTCGATCAAATGTTTTCATTACACGCAGTATTGTTTTTATTTTATTTGTAATATAGTTAACAGTGTATAAATTGTCTGTTCACCAGAAATGGAAATTGCCTGAGCGATTGCCTAAAATTCTGTCTCTGGCATCTGTGCGCGCAACATGAAAGCAGGATGGCACGCTGCGACTGGCGGTGACTAACAGGCCACTCAGAACTGCACCGGTTTGTGTGGAATGCGGCAGGGAGGCTCCGAAGTGTTAACCATTTTGTCCAACCCCATCAATTTGTATTAGGTTTCGCCTTAATTTCTGTAAAAATGTAAAATCTTAATTAACAGTTAAAAGAAGAAAGGGGAAAGCAAGAAGTGGCGCTTAAAATCCGTACCCTGTAGTAAAAGAAAGATGCTACACAATCAGGATTAAGGAATTGGCAGTCACTTAATAGTATAGTAATGACCACAGCATGTGGTCCTGGGGGGATTCACTGATGTGCAATTACTGAGACTTGTTTTATATTGTGCTTTCGAACCACCCAAACTGAAAGCTCAGCAGATCCTGCTCCCTTTTAAGGATATTCAGCACTATTTTGCCCATTACTGAGCTCACACAAGACTAACGGCATCAGCAGGATGCAGAGTTCCAGTGGTTACTTGTCCTGATCCCCTTCCTTGTGCAAAAAGGCGGAGGCTGCAAACACTTCCAATTGTAGTCCCATACTGTAATGCTGTTGGGCTGAAGCTTAGTGGTAATGTCACTGCCTTAGGCTGAGTCCATGGTCAGCGCCCCATGCTGAGGCGCGCTGACGCTTGTCAGTGAGCCCCTGCAGCCGCAATGAGAGCGGCTTTAGCAGGGGCTCGCGCACGCGTCCGCAGGCGTGCAGAGGCGTAGCACGTAAAAAAAAAATTGTTTCGGCGCTCACGGGAGCGCAGGGCCGGCCATGTGAGCGGTTCGCCCAATGAGGGCGAACCAGCTCTGTGACGTCACTGGCTCGCTCCCCAACACGCCCCCGACAGCGCGCAAACTAAGGCCAGGGAAAGCACCCGCTTTCCCTCAACCTCAGCTCCGCACAGCTGGAGTCACCATGGACTCAGCCTTAGAAGTGGGTGAACCCAGTTTGAATCCCAGTGTCAGCTTGTAACCTTTGACAAGTCACTTTACCTCCGTGTCTCAAGCACCAAAAAGAGATTACAAGCTTTAAGGGTCTGCGACTCATTGTACCTGAAAGAGTTTACATACAGGCATACCCCGCATTAACGTACGCAATGGGACCAGAGCATGTATGTAAAGCGAAAATGTACTTAAAGTGAAGCATTAACTTTTTTCCACTTATCGATGCATGTACTGTACGGCAATCATCATATACGTGCATAACTGATGTAAATAACGCATTTGTAACAGCCTCTACAGCTTCCCCGCTTGCGCACAGCTTCGGTACAGGTAGGGATCCTGTATTGCTGTTCAGGACGTGCTGGCAGGCGCATGCGCGAGCTGCCATTTGCCTATTGGGCGATATGTCCTTACTCGCGAGTGTACTTAAAGTGAGTGAGTCCTTAAACCGGGGTATGCCTGTACATGGTCAGTGCCATAGAAGAAACATTATTATTATAGCATACTCACGAGAAGAAAAAAAAAAGGGAGGGGTGCCGAGCACGCGCATTTTAAGTAAAACTTCTTTGTCTTCTGTCACTGTTTTGTCACAGAAATTGTATTTATGATGGTGATGTTTTTAATTAAAAATCAAAACAATTTCAGTACCAAAACGCAAAGAAATTTCACCTGGTGTGTGCCAAGCACGCGCGTTCTATTTGCAAACAGTGAATTCCTCGTGTGTGCGTGCGAGTGTGAGGGTGTGGGTGGAGGTGTGTGTGCGCGCGCATGTGCCTGTGCGCGATTGTGCGTGCGAGTGACTGCGCGTGTGCATGCGGGTGACTGCGCGTGTGGGTGACTGCGCACGTGCGGGCGACTGTGCGCGTGCCTGTGCGTGGGTGGGTGACTGGGTGGGTGTGTGTATTGTGTGGGTGTGTGGGTGTGTTTGAGTGACTGGGTAACTTTGACTGGGTGGGTGGGTGACTTTGGGTTTGTCTGGGTGGGTGTGTGACTGACTGACGCTGCTCCACTCCGTTGACTGGTGGGAGCTGACGTCACTGATGTCCTCTTCTGCCAGCAGTGACGTCACTTCAGGACTTTACTCCTGTCACCTTCAAGGCAATTTACTGCAAGGGAAATTGTTGTGTGGTAGGTGCCGCTAAAGAAGTTTCACTTCAAAAATCCACCACATCCTAAGGGAGACCCCCTCCCAGTTCTTCTGGTGGATTTAGAGCCTGGGAAAGGGCCGTAGGAATGAACGACATCTGTAATTATTGTCCTGATCGTGCACCAGGAACTCAGGGTTCAGACAACAAAGGAGCTCCAGAAATAGAGCCAGTGAGCCAGTACTACAGTACTACAGTACTACAGTACTACAGTACACTGCTACAAGCTCCACTAGGGATTGTCCCAGTGACCACAAACTAGTAATTACCATAAATAGCACAAATGCATGCCCAATGCTTAGGAATACGCCTGCATGATCTTACATTCTAAAGGTCATCTCTTCAAACATTTTTATTGCCTATAATCTGTATAATATCCATTAAAATGCTGAGGTTTGGAGTTAATGTTCAGATATACTGAAGTCACACGCCGTAGTAAAACACACCCCGGTTCCATCTCCCCTCCCTCCTCAAGGGGCTTACATTTGGGGTCCCTTATGATTTTAGGGGGAATTTTTCCTTTTTAGCAATACCCATTGTGTTACTGAACAGAATCCTTGCACTTTTAAATAAAGATGCAGAAACTTCTCCATAACAAGAACCCGTATTTGGTCAACGGTGGTATCCAATCTTTTTTAAAAGACACAATTATTTTGCCATTCGGACTTCCTTCTTGTATCCGATGCATAAAGTGAGCTGAGCAAGATTTGGATATTGGTTTTGCAAAACTCCTCTTTTAAGCAATGATCATGTCACATAGAGGAATATATGAATTGGGCTATTAATACGTAAAACAAAAAATAAAGCGCAAAGAACACCCACAGCATAACACACTTTTTTTTAAATAAAAGTAAGTTAAAACAAGTGGTATTGAACTCGCAAGGTGTCAGTTAAAACAACTTTCACAGTTTGCAGGGGGGGGGGGGGGAAGGGGTAACGGTGGTGCCCACAGGTTCGCCTGGCGGGATAATGGTATACCGCTCGTTTTAACTTATTTCTATTTCTATAATTGTATTACACTGTGGGTGTTCTTTGGGCTTTCTTTCTTCTTTTTTCTATATGTGATGAAAGAGTGTAAAACCTCAAACAGAGAGGTGCACACGCCTGCAACAGACCACATCCAGGACTCTGGGACCATCTTTCAGATAAGAATTTTATCCTCACCAGGAAGAATTTTTTTTTTATTTTTTATTTCATGGACGTTATTGTTATTTATCTCTAACAATTTTATATTGTGTTTCCTAAATTGTGGATTTTGCACTTTGGTCATCATTACATCATTGTATCTTTTCCTTAGATTCACACATTTTCATAGGAGATTTATTATCTCAATAACACTTTTTACCCCATATATTACATTTAATTATAATTTATTTACATCACTTCTTTGCAGTGCTCTATACTCTTCTCACATCACTTATTAATACAGGGAGACGACATCTCTCTCTGTCACACACACCCTCTTACTTTAATTTTAATGTCACTATTCCCTGTGTCGATCTCTGTAGCTCCTAGTGTGTATGCCGCCCCTCCTATGATTCGGAGGCTCGTCTTAAAGCCTCCTGGCCCCTAAACGAGCTCTACAGGTTGGCAAACACCTCCAGGCTTATAGACATCAATTTCTGAGTAATATTATTTTACTATATTTATCCAGAAAGGTAAAAAAAAAAAAAATACTTTTTGTCAACTTGTCACAGAGACCAACATG
The DNA here is from genome assembly GCF_040206685.1 of Ascaphus truei. Classification (NCBI taxonomy): domain Eukaryota; kingdom Metazoa; phylum Chordata; class Amphibia; order Anura; family Ascaphidae; genus Ascaphus; species Ascaphus truei. Next base: position 327,111,750 of record NC_134483.1, read on the forward strand.
CTAGTGGCCCCTATAAAGTTCAGAGATCATCACAAAATTTCTGCTAGTTTTCTAGGGGAGATCACATTCACTCTCCCCAGGAGCAAAATGAAAGACCAATGCTACACTATACTTAGCTTTGATATATGATCTGGGACACCAGAGGTGTATGGGAGGTCCTCTCACTGCAGAATGGAGGGAAACACCAGATATCAGTCTCTGAAAGTCCCTCTGCTTGTCTGGTCCAAATAACAGCTACAGGAAACGTTGATCTGCACTACACCACAACGCGTTTCGACCCTGTGGTCTTCTTCCCCACTACAGTTTGGCTTTATTTTTGTTAAATAAATCATGACACGGAGTAATATGTCATGTGTTGCTGTTCATCTGAGGTATTTACCTAATTTTTAGACCTGCTAAGGAACAGATGATTGTTATTATGTCCTGATATGTAAAACCATGGAATTCTAAGAGGGTGTACTTTCTTTTTCACATGACAGTACATACATTTTGCAACTGCATCAAATGTCACCATTTTCCAATGGCTAGTACACTTGACTTCTCAGTGCCGAAATGTACTTTTATTCAATCATTTAACAAACATTGACTTTTACTTCAAATTAACGCACAGGAACTAAACAAAAAAACGGAGATATGGCACAGGGCATGAAGTAATCTTTTTCACATGCAAATGGATCCCAAGGAGCGAAAAGGCTTAAACTTTCCCCATTAACCACAATACCACTTGGAGTTCAGCCCTCAATGTGGTATCTACTAAAATTGTGAGTGTTAGTTTATACAAATTATGTACATGATTAAGTGGGTTGCATAAATATGTTTAATCATTATAATGCATTCTTATGCCTGGCTCCAACATTCGGGACTTTATGAGATACAGACAATTTGCCTTTGCCATACTTTGTCACGCTGTTTTTTGGATCACCAAGTCCAGTTTCTCCTATCTTTTTCACATGGCCTTCTAGTTCCAGGCCAGTTCACAGTAAGCCTCCGAATCAACAGTTTGTGATGTCCCCCAAAAAATAAATATAATAATGTGTGTGTGTGTGTGTGTGTGTGTGTTTAACTTATTGCAACATTATGGCTGGGTAAAAATTTAAATAAGGCAATACAGTTTAGTCTACAAATGACTAATATTGACCTGCCATAGGAAGTGTAATGCTATTTCGAACCTTGACAACCTTAGCCTATGTGCGTTGTGCGCCTTGTTCTTTTGTTTTTTGCTTAGCCTATTAAGACCTGAGCCCCTATATCACAGCAAATGATGCATAGTACAATTGTGAAGACATCAGGAAAAATAACTAGTCTTCTTACATACTTGTACAAGAACATTCAAATAATGCATATTACCTTCTGTCAAGGTACCTAGCTATCCTATGTCATCCTAAATGCATCATTTGTTTTCTATGTACTGTTTAGTGTAAGGAATGCATATTTTTGCTTTTCTTTAGATTAATTTTTTTTTTTTATTTTTTTTTTTTAAATGCCCCCATCTGGCCGTTTAAACTTGGGGTGTGGGACAGTGCCAGTCATATAACTACTGTGAATGGCAGTGACTGCATGAGAAAACAGCATCACGCTGCAGACTACATAATATGGGTCCGTTTTATATACAGTAGCGAAAAAGGTTTATGAACCACTTAGAACTTTCAGATATTTCAAACCTAAAATATTATTGGATCTTAATCCAAGTCCTAATAACAGATAAAGATAATTTGATCAAACAAATGACAAAAAAACATTATATTTTCTCAACATTTATTTATCCACAAATGATTAAACATTCAATATCCATGAGTGAAAAAGTATGTGAACCTTTGGATTTGGTAACCTTGAGCAGCAATTACTTCAACTTTCCTTTAACTGCAGGTCAGTCTCTCACATCGGTTTTGAGGAATTTTGGCCCATTCCTCCTTACAGAACTGTTTCAACTCAGTGACATTTGAGGGCTTCCTTGCATGGACAGCTCGCTTCAGATCCTACTACAACATTTCGATGGGGTTTAAGTCCGGACTTTGACTAGGCCATTCTAAAACGTGGAATTTCTTCTTCTGCAGACATTCTTTTGTCGATCTACTTGTATGTTTAGGATCATTGTTTTGCTGCATGATCCAGTTTAGTTTCAGCTTCAGCTCACGGTCCGATGGCCTGACATTCTCCTCTAGAATACGATACAATGTAGAATTCGTGGTTGTGTCAATGATAGCAAGCCGTCCAGGTCCTTAGGCAGCAAAGCAGCACCAAAACATCACACTCCCACCACCATGTATGAGGTTCTTCTGCTCTAACGCAGTTTTGGTTTTTGCCAAACATAACGTTTCTCATTGAGACCAAAAAGTTCTACCTTTAACTCGTCTGTCCAGAGAACATTGTTCCAGAAGTCTTGTAGATCATCTATGTGCTCTTTGGCGAACTTCAGATGGGCAGAAATGTTTTTAGAAAGCAGCGGTTTCCTCCTGGCTATCCTTCCATGAACACCATTCTTCAGTCTTTTTCTGATAGCTAATGTGAGTGACTCAACTAAGGCGAGTGGTCTGCAGATCCTTGGATGTTACTCTAGGGTTCTTTGTGACTTCCTGGTTTATTTGCTGGTGTGTTCTTGGAGAGATTTTGGTAGGACGACTGCTCGAGTAGAGTGACTGTGGTCTTGAACTTTCTCCATTTGTAGACTGTCTGACAATGGATTGGTGGAGCCCCAAATCCTTAGAAATGGTTTTGTAACTCTTTCTAGACTGATGAGCATCAATAACTGCTTTTCTGAAGTCCTCAGAGATTTATTTTGATCATAGCATAACACACCTGTAGGGTGAAGACCAAACTCTCAAAGTTTCTGATCTTTATATAGGGTGGTGCCTCCCAAACACATACCTGAAGATCTACCTAATTATTTAAACATCGGATTCTTATTATCCCTTTTAATTTAGCTGATAAAAACAGAGTTTAACTTAATTTTTCACATGCCCTGATTCTTAATTACTCATTGTTTGTCTAATTCATTTTGTTTTCAAAAGACATGTTAATATAAACCCTATTGGATATTTAAGAAAAGACTGGTTTTGATTCAAGGAGGTTATCATGGAAAAACCTTTGGAATTTCCATAATTATCACTGGGGTTCACAAACTTTTTCTCGCCAGTGTACAAGTAGTTTTCATTAAATTTGTAAATGAATGCTAGAGTAAATGAAACCCATTGAATAAAGTTTTTGGTGAAACTACAAAAAAAAAAAAGTGGCGACCCACTGCAATGTGAAAAAAACTAACCGAGGTGTAAAAAATATATACTGTATGATAAAACGGCCAGAAAATCAGAGCATTTACAACAGTACTCTTAAACTATATTTGTGTGTGGCTTGTGGCCCATCTGCTCTTGCTAGTTCCAAAACAGTTGCCCAAGTACCATTTTTTCACACTAAAAACTCACTTTTTTTGCTAGGGAAATTAAAATATGATGCAAATATTTGTATGATGATCACACTGTTATACTTCAATTGAAAGTGAATAGGAGTTCTTCAATGTGTCTAAGATTACTTGAAAATCTGCTTCTGGGCACGCCCCCCAGTACACTTTTTTCTCATCATATTTTAGAAAACGAGTTGAAGAGCAATGGATTGCAAGCTCTGCACACCACCAAGGAATAAAATGTAAGATTCGGTTATACTCGCCAAAACAAATACCGTATTTCCTCGATACTAAGACGCCATCGATTGAAAGACGCACCATCGATTTGGCCCTTACAAATCGAGGAAAATTACTTTTTCACTGACCATGTTTCAGGAGAGGTCCCATGTCAGCGGAGGATGAAGCTTTGTTGAAGATGGACAGTGGGCAGGTGTGCGGCAGGAGAAAAGGGCCCAAGTCTGCAGGTGAATGAAGATAAGAAGACAGCGGGCATGCGGTGGCGGCGGCGGCAGGAGATCATAATAGCAGGAGAGCTGAGCAGGAGCAGAGTGGCATAGGGGAATGGCTGGGGAGGAGCACACTGTAACACGAGAAGTTGACCGGTGTCTGACTTCCGGTTACAGTGCGCTCATCCCCAACCGTTCCCCTATGAAGCTCTGGTCCTGCTCAGCTCTCCTGCTATTATGATCTCCTGCCGCCACCTCCACCGCACGCCCGCTGTCTTCTTATCTTCATTCAACTGCAGACTTGGGACCTGTCCTGCCGTCGCCGCCGTAGTCCCGCCCGCTGTCCATATTCAACCATCTGCAGACATGGGACCTCTCCTGCTGCGCCCCCTTTATCCTCCGCTGACATGGGACTTCTCCTGGAACATGGTAAGTGAAAAGAGGGGTTTAGTACTGTGGACACTTTTTATTTTGTATTTTTTTAATACATCAATTCTAAGACGCACCCCGATTTCAGACATGTGAAAATCGAAAAAAAGGTGCATCTTAGAATCGAGGAAATAGAGTAACTAACACTTGCAAGACTTTCAGCACATACCGTGAATAAAATATATATATATCCTCCGAGTTCAATGTACAAAATAAAACCAATGGATATGAAAATCAATGACGTAAACCCTTAAGCCCTATAGGGGCTCCTATGGTAGTCCTACTCATATTGTATTCATATTGTAGTAGTCCCTTCTGTTATTGTTATTATTTAAGAACAGCGAGAGCTGCTTAGGGAGGACTGGCTCAGCGAGTAGACACTGAATGAAAACCACAAAACTGAATTTGAAGCAGGGAAACCTGGTTCAATTTCCGATATCAGCTCCTTGTGACCTTGGGCAAGTCACTTTATCTCCCTGTGCCTCAGGCACCAATATCAAAGATTATAAACTCATCTGGGCAGGGTCTGTAACATTCCCTATGTGCTGCGTACTGTGCACTATACCAGGGGTGCGCAAACTGGGGGCTCAAGATTATCTGGGGGGGAGCGGCAGTTAGAGGTCCCGAACTCTCCCCCAAGGCATTTAAATTAAATGCCGGGGGACCGCGCGAGGCCCCTATAACACAAAACATATTTAACAGAATAAATGTCTACTTTATGCAAAGAAGGCCCATTAAACCTCACAGGGGAAAATAAGAAATAATGGACAGCATATTAGGCAGACATAAACATGTTTTGATGAAACCATTGTGGGACAATATTATTAATAATAATAATAATAAGACCGATACACGTGAATTTATTTTCATACGTTTTGTACAGTATACCTTTGCTACTATTATAATTGGTGATGTAATCCCATGCAACACTATAAGGCTACACACACAGTGCCGGTGACGCGACGGTGACGTCAGGCTTCGGTCGCTGGAAAAATCAAATTGAGATGAATTCCAGCGATTGCGACCAAGCCGTCGCGCCGAGCTTACTATAAGCGCACGCGACGGCCGCAATGCATTTGTTTTGATGCAACGTCGCGTGGCCGTCACTATATACTGTATACTACATTTGAATTCTATTAAAAATGTAGGTACTGTTTTTGCTCAATTGTTTTTTCTTACTTTTAATACATTCACACTGATAAAAAAAAAAGTTTGAATAAACTGAAAAAACAATACATTGTCACGTGGAATATGTGAGTTTAACATCTAAAGAACTATCAAAATTGTTATACAGCGTTGCACGATTACTGCTTTTTTCCTTTTTATGTTCCTGGATGAAATTTGCGCCCTTCTTCTTTTGCCACTATTCTGTCTGGACTGGATTTAAGTCCTGTTTGGGAGCTGCATTGTCTATCAAGGACAGTACTGTATACATTTATTTGATCATCACTATTCCCTTTGGAATTTATGTCCATTTAGCGTTTTTTCACACTTCGTAGTGTTATTTGCGCTTGCACCCTTTTTCTGCAGGGATACAGACCTGAGACATGTGAATGTGCTCAGTGGTATTTGTATTTGCTGTTCACTGGTAGCGATACCTTTTGACCCTTCTGGCTCCCGGGTCTTGGGATTACATGGCCATCCACGTCAGGAATAGAGGAGGAAGTTCTACTCATCAATCCAAGACATAAGCAAAAACTTTGACACTCGGGAATGTCATTAGGGTCATCTACCGCCTTGTAAAATTTTCTGAAGCCTCATAAGAGCATTTTAAAATTTAAAGCAGGAACGTGGCTATTCCAACTGGGGGGTCCTCCAAAGCAAAACTTTCTGCTCCAGGTATCAGGTGTTCTTCTTTTCCACCCATAAAATCAAAATAGCCGCTGTACCGTGCGCCAAGTGGAAACAACGAATTTTATTGCCGCTTCATCTTGGACAACTGCGGCCAGCTTCTTTATATAACCAGGAAGTGTGCCTGCACCTAGAACTGTAAGTATCTCGGGAACTGGGGATCCCCAGAGACGAAAATAGTACACTTCAGCTCTGGGGGACTCACCAGTTTGAATATGAAGTAAAGAAAAAAAAACATTCCAGTTTTGGGCACGATTGCTGCTTTAACCTTTTCAGGGTCAGGGTCCGAGGGACTCCTGCAACTGAGGTGGAGGGAGCTCTACTTCCGTTTGGATCAGGCTGGCTGCGGAGGCCAGGCCGATCTGCCTCAAAAAACAGCATGTGAATATGACGTGCAGGGGATATGGTGTACGTCAATAGGGCACTGAAAAGTTAAATGTGGAGTCCCACTTACCAAAATATATAAAATCTTTTTTTTTTTAAAGTTAAAGGACTAAGCCATGAAACACCATCCATATAACTTTCATTTTGTTTCAAAAATATTTTTTTTTTAAATTTATTTATTTTAAATATATAGACTTTCTGGCCTGAATTTGAAAAGCTAACTATGAATAATCTAATTCTTTATAGATGTGAATGAGACTTCTATAACATTACAGCAGAATAACAGGTAGTATGGTCATGTTTATCCTTTGAGCTACAGACCCTCTTCAGCAGTTTTTGACGAATCCTTTTAACAGACCTTTCCGTTTCCACCCAGTACATTTTTCCTTTCATTACTAAGCTTTAGAATTCAGGATATATCTGATCTGGATGTAAAATCAAATGTCTGGTAAATGCAACAGGAATGAGGCCTGTGTTAATTATGAGATTATTTCAGAGGAATGAAAAGAGAAATAATAACAGTGCTTTGATTGCTTTTGTGGAGAAAGGACAGCACCATGTTGAAGTATCACCTGCAATATAACTATACGTAGTGCAAATATGGCTGTCAAGACTCTACACCACACAAAATATAGAAGTCCAAACTTCCAGAGGACAAGAGACTCAACTCAAAGTCCTAATCTCACCTTCTGCATTTACTGAGATTTCTGTGTAAATAAATCTATTTCTTCAAGTGGGGGATATTGGGAGGATTAGGGTGGAGGTTGAAGCAGGCTTCAAGATGACTTTTAAAGCTTTGCTTGAGACCTTTGTGCCATAGGGTACATACAATGTGACACACACACACACACCTTTCTACTTATCAAGAAAAGATTGCAAACCAGAACTCAAGAAAAATCAGCTGCTTTGCCCTCTGCCTCTTCAACTAAATAAATCACACCGAGCTGTAAGATAAGCGTATTGAACATAAATTCACAAGCAGGAAAACTTGCCAAGGTTTACACTAGGCCTCAATGTTTAAAAAAAAAAATCATTTTTTTTTCCTCTTTAAAACAGCAGGGATCAATTAGAGTAACACATGTCTTTGGTCACAAATAAGATTGTTGAAAGTACCGTAAAGTGCAACTACAAAAGGCAAAACAGAGAGGAGGAAGGAAAAAGCAGGAAACGTTTAGAAGCATGAGAGACTGGGCTGGCCAAAATGCTGTGATTCATGCTTCACCCTAGACACAGACGCATTCGCAACAGGGCCCAGCAGAACAGAAGGCCGTGAGGTGGAAGAGGTGGAGAAAGTTACTGAGCAAATACATGGGACAGATCGAAAGGCAGGAAGGGGAAGGAAAGAAAAAAAAAGACCAGAAGTGTGACAAGAAGCAGGATTCAAATAAGTGAAATAGAGTTTAGCAAATTTACAAGGGCCCTTTTGTACAGTATGCAGTATTTGAGGGACAAGCAATAGCTGTTTTGTGGGGGAATTGCATACATCTGTGAAGATCAGCCAGACGGACAGGTTACTTTTGCTTACAAAATAATACACAAATGCTTTAATTACTGTATACTGGTTTAACAGAATCTTTAAGGGTGAGGGGAAAACTAAAAAGGTGTCAAATGAATGAGTAAAAGAAAAAATAACATATAAATCTAAATAAATATACCTTTGCAGGGCTACCCAGCCAGCAGCAAAGACAACTAGAAGACTCTACTACTCTGCATGTCTCACCTTACACAACAGAAAATGCGATCATACCCCGTGATTATACCAATCGCGCGCGGATGCGCCTGAAAAACATTAAAAAACCCAAAAGAAGCACTCACACCTGTTGCGGCGTGCGAGCTGCGTGGAACTGCAGGGCGGATGTCCCCTGGCGCGATCCTCAGATTTGTTCTTGGCTGGTGACTGCCGCGTCACGTGAGCGGTTCCAGCCAATGAGGGTGAACCTCTCACGGCCACACCTCCGCCACGCCTCCCTGTCTCCGCTTTTCAGTTTCCCTGGTACAATCAACATGCCGCTCGGCGGCAGCGTGCGGGTGATGTCACCGGACCGCGCTGCCGCTCAGCGACATCTGATATAAATCGAGCCCTTACACAACAGAGAATAAGGAATAATGAGACTGGTCAAAGGCAAACAGTCCAAGAGCTTGTCTTGTTCTTGTCACCACGGCACATACAATGCAATTGGTCAACCCCGCTTTCCTCCCTGATTCCACACAGGGGGAGCGTCATATCAGCTCACCCGGCCGACATACATAGCTTGCTGTCAATAGGGAAAACAGGAGTTGCAGCACTAGGCCTCAGCCTAATGCCGCGATTATAGTGAGTGCAACGGCACACGTGTTGTGAACAAAATGCAGGAACACTATGAGGCCGCCCAAAGTGCACGCGACCAATGAAGAGCGACCGCACAGCAGATTTTTGAAAAGACAAATGATTTTGTCTTTTCGAATAACGGCCCCGTCACGTGAGCGGTTCAGCCAATAAGGGCAAACCAGCCTCGTGATGTCATGGCCACGCCTCCGCCGCACCTCCGTCACCTCGGATCACAGTGCAGGGATCGCTCGAGTGACAGGTGCGCGCAACGCCATGCGATCCGTTGCGAGTGCCTACTATGAACGCAGCCTAAAGCACTTGGGATATCACAAGCTTCACAGAGTTGAAAGGTGTCTTGAAGCATAAAAAGGTGTCTTATGGAGTAGCACATCATAGTAAATGAGGCCCATGAAGTCCTATGAGCAAAACATTACTGACAAAGTGAAGTACAGAAGTATAAGAATACTCAGCATATGTCCACCTTATGCTCATGACTCACACTCACACTTCATCACATCACCACACACGCCCAATGGAGCAACCAGCGCACATCTATTGGGCTTTGCGGAGACTACTACAGGACAACTTTCCTAAAGGGAGAAAAACTAAGGGGAACAAGTCAAAATCCCAGGGCCATTACAGCATTGAGAAGCCTACTGCTGAGGAGGTACTTAAAGCAGCAGCAGTTTCCGCTGTTCACTGATTGTTCCAGGAGTTTTCTGGGTGTTTTTTTTTTTTTTTTTTTTTTTTTTAGCTTACCCGAATTGGTCCATGCAGTTGAACCGTAGTCCCCCAACCTCTTGCCCCCCCCCCCCCCCCTCCTCCACCCCCTCGCTGAATACATTTGCCCACCAGACATAACTAGCCTGGTGAAGCAAAATGGGCACAGGGTGACACGGCTCCCTCCTGCGACCAAGAAAAAGTTGCAAAGTCATCATCATATGACGTTGCGACTTTCTGTTCGTTATCCCATGGTCATATTTGTATGGGTTTCTGTTGTGTCAAAGCCAGCACAGGAGAGAGAGTACTGCAAATGTCTCAGGAACAGAAGGGTCGCCAGAGGTCTGGGGACCAAGTATGAACTCCAAGGGAGTTGCAGTTCACATAAGGTTTAAAAACAAAAAAAATTTTTTAATTATCCACATAGTTTACAAACTTATGTAATAATTAATTAGATATAAAACTACATATACATACAGACAACCACATATTCATTCTTAAAAAACGAATTAGAGAGGGAGATATTATGCGTTTTTCCACAGAGAGAGTTATGGGACCAGTTTCTATTATAAAATTATAAATTATTTATATAAAATCATAACACAACCACAATTTTATAAACGCCTTATGGAGAATATCTGCGCATTTAACTATGTCTAAAGCTATATCAACTACAACCCTTGTGATTGGCGATGTAAAGATATTCACATGTGGGGCAAAGGTTTGGGACTGACACAAATGTTTTGCCACATCTTTGGTATGAACCAAAAAAATTAGAGACACAAAAAATATATTATTTGCATTTCTTGATTTTTTTTTTTCAATCTAATAAGAAAGAATGTATAGAAAGCCAAGTGGAGAATCAAAAGGACACATCCAAAATTGCTACTGTACATACACAAAAATATTGTGCACGTCTATCATATAGATTTTCATACATAGAAAAATATAGCTAAACAAATGTATACACATCAAAACTTGCACGTTAACACACAGTATATAGGCAGTATATGAATATTTATATATATATATATATATATATATATATATATATATATATATATATATATATATAATGATTAATACTATGTTTATGCACTACAATATGCAACTGCAGTTTACTGGAGCAGTGTAAGCACAAATACTGTAGATTTATACATATACTGTATGTACAAACTTTAATGAGCAATGTGTTTACATTGGCCTACAGTACCAACAAGCATGTATTAATTCTGTAAATTGGAGCTATGCATAACACATTAAAATACCCCAATACAGCCTTACAAATATACTATGCTCCGCAACTGTGTGTACACGCCATATGTATATATTCAGAGTGTGTATATATACTGACAGATACACCTTCCTCCCCCCTTCTCCCGGTGTATATGGCTCCCCTCCTCCCCCCCTCGGATGACAGTGCAATCCCTCCTCCTTCCCCGGCCTCTCCCTCCTCCTGCCCGCACCGACACATATCACCTCACCCCCCTTTCATGTGCACATATACTGTATGAATACACACACACACACACACAGAGATGTGTGTATATAGATATATACGTAGATGAGGTAACACACACGTGTATATAAATACACATCTGTACAGTGCAGGGCGGCCTATGTCCGTGTGCCCGGCCTCAGGCCGCGGCCTGGCTGAGGAAAGGGATCCCGGGGAGCGGAGATCCGGGGACCTCATGGAGGAGGGAGGGGCAGCACGACATGTCGCGACCGGAGAGAGAAACACCGGCACAGATAAGAGGAGCCGGCAACACACGGAGGAGGCCCGGGCCTGCACCCCGGGCACACACAGGGGTGTGTGTACGGGAGTGTGTGTGTGTGTATATATACACATACAGAGACTGTGTGTATCGCAGTGAGTGTGTGGATAGGCGGTGGGGGGTCGGTAGGCCGATAGCCGGAGTCTCCCCTAAACCATGTCCTCCCCAGGCTCTCACCTTCATGTCGGGACATCCTATCGCTCAGGCCGCCGCCGCTGCAGCTGCTGCTCCGACTCCTCCTACTCCTGAGACCAGTGTGTGTGTGTGTGTGTGTGCTTCCTCTGCACCCTCCTCCTCTTCCTCCTCCTGACACAGGCTGCTACTGCTGACACACTGGCATACTGCCGCTAACACACATACACAGGGATTCTGATACTACTACTACTGACACACAGGGACACAGATACTGCAAACACACAACGAATCCAGACACACAGGGATACAGATACTGCACATACACATCGATACTGACACAAAACTAACATACACAGGGATACAGATACTGCACATACACACCACTAACATACACAGGGATACAGATACTGCACATACACACCACTAGCATACACAGGGATACAGATACTGCACATACACACCACTAGCATACACAGGGATACAGATACTGCACATACACACCACTAGCATACACAGGGATACAGATACTGCACATACACACCACTAGCATACACAGGGATACAGATACTGCACATACACACCACTAGCATACACAGGGATACAGATACTGCACATACACACCACTAGCATACACAGGGATACAGATACTGCACATACACACCACTAACATACACAGGGATACAGATACTGCACATACACACCACTAACATACACAGGGATACAGATACTGCACATACACACCACTAACATACACAGGGATACAGATACTGCACATACACACCACTAACATACACAGGGATACAGATACTGCACATACACACCACTAGCATACACAGGGATACAGATACTGCACATACACACCACTAGCATACACAGGGATACAGATACTGCACATACACACCACTAGCATACACAGGGATACAGATACTGCACATACACACCACTAGCATACACAGGGATACATATACTGCACATACACACCACTAGCATACACAGGGATACAGATACTGCACATACACACCACTAGCATACACAGGGATACAGATACTGCACATACACACCACTAGCTTACACAGGGATACAGATACTGCACATACACACCACTAACATACACAGGGATACAGATACTGCACATACACACCACTAACATACACAGGGATACAGATACTGCACATACACACCACTAACATACACAGGGATACAGATACTGCACATACACACCACTAACATACACAGGGATACAGATACTGCACATACACACCACTAGCATACACAGGGATACAGATACTGCACATACACACCACTAGCATACACAGGGATACAGATACTGCACATACACACCACTAGCATACACAGGGATACAGATACTGCACATACACACCACTAGCATACACAGGGATACAGATACTGCACATACACACCACTAACATACACAGGGATACAGATACTGCACATACACACCACTAGCATACACAGGGATACAGATACTGCACATACACACCACTAGCATACACAGGGATACAGATACTGCACATACACACCACTAGCATACACAGGGATACAGATACTGCACATACACACCACTAGCATACACAGGGATACAGATACTGCACATACACACCACTAGCATACACAGGGATACAGATACTGCACATACACACCACTAACATACACAGGGATACAGATACTGCACATACACACCACTAACATACACAGGGATACAGATACTGCACATACACACCACTAACATACACAGGGATACAGATACTGCACATACACACCACTAACATACACAGGGATACAGATACTGCACATACACACCACTAACATACACAGGGATACAGATACTGCACATACACACCACTAACATACACAGGGATACAGATACTGCACATACACACCACTAACATACACAGGGATACAGATACTGCACATACACACCACTAACATACACAGGGATACAGATACTGCACATACACACCACTAACATACACAGGGATACAGATACTGCACATACACACCACTAACATACACAGGGATACAGATACTGCACATACACACCACTAACATACACAGGGATACAGATACTGCACATACACACCACTAACATACACAGGGATACAGATACTGTACATACACACCACTAACATACACAGGGATACAGATACTGCACATACACACCACTAACATACACAGGGATACAGATACTGCACATTCACACCGATACTGACACACAACTAATCCTAACATACACAGAGATAGAGATACTGCTAACACATGGATACTGTACATGCACTGCTAACACATACAAAGGGATACTGCTACTGACACGCACAGGAACACCTATACGGCAAACACACAACTAATCCTGATACACACAGGGATACAGATACTACACTGCTAACACATACACATGGATACTGACACACACAGGGATTGAGATACTGCTAACACATGGCTACTGTACATGCACTGCTAACACATACAAAAGGGAAACTGATACTACTACTGACAGACACAGGTACACCTATACTGCAAGCAAACACACAACTAATCCTGATACACAGGAATACAGATACTGTACATGCCCAGATAACGCATACACAGGGATATTGTTACAACTAATCATGATACAGATACTGCAGACACACATACAGCAAGGATACCGATACTACTCCAAACACACAGACAGGTATACAGATACTATGGCTAACACAACTAATCATGACACATATGGATACTGCTAACACACACGGATACGGATACTGCTAACACAAATGTTTACCGTGCCTACCCTTCGATGAAAAAAATTGAAGTCAAACACAGTTCTTAAGTGGAAGAAAAATTACATCACAGCTTTATTGTTATTTAACAACATAAGTAAAAATAAAATAAAAAAACTCAGCTAACTGCTAGTCCCTGTATGTGGACGAACCTCTGCGTCCTGCAAATAGACGCTTAATTCAACTGGCAAACCCCACCCGGAATGCTCCACCCTTTGTCATGCCCCCCTCATCCCCCCCTCGTGGTAGACTAGGCCCAACCGTACAATTTGATGCCCAGCTTAGGCCGCGATTATACACTGCGCGATGGCACGTGCGACAACCACATATTACTGAATGCCTATGAGGCCGCCCCTAGTGCGCGTGCACGACGGAGGGCGATGGCACAAGTGCGTTTTGAAAAGACAAAAAAATGTCTTTTCAAGCGACAGCCGAGTCACGTGGCAGTTCACCAATCACGGCGAACCAGCCTCATGACGTGTCTCCCAATCGCTTCCATCACAATTCACAGATCGCTCAGGCGAGAGGCGCCCGTGATGTGATGAGTACGCGCAGAGTATAAGGGGAGAATGAGAGGGAGGAGGGAGGGGAGAATGAGAGGGAGGGGGGGGAGGGGGAGGGAGAATGAGAGGGAGGGGGAGGGGAGATGAGAGGGAGGGGGGAGGGGAGAATGAGAGGGAGGGGGGGAGGGGAGAATGAGAGGGAGGGGGGAGGGGAGAATGAGAGGGAGGGGAGAATGAGAGGAGGGGAGAATGAGAGGGAGGGGGGAGGGGAGAATGAGAGGAGGGAGAAGGAGAGGGATGGAGAGGGAGAATGAGAGGGAGGGGGAGGGGAGAATGAAGGGAGGGGGAGGGGAGAATGAGAGGCAGGGGGGAGGGGAGAATGAGAGGGAGGGGGGAGGGGAGAATGAGAGGGAGGGGGAGGGGAGAATGAGAGGAGGGGGGAGGGGAGAATGAGAGGGAGGGGGGAGGGAGAATGAGAGGGAGGAAGAAGGAGAGGGATGGAGAGGGAGAATGAGAGGGAGGGGGGAGGGGAGAATAAGAGGGAGGGGGGAGGGGAGAATGAGAGGGAGGGGGGAGGGGAGAATGAGAGGGAGGGGGGAGGGGAGAATGAGAGGGAGGGGAGAATGAGAGGGAGGGGGGAGGGGAGAATGAGAGGGAGGGGGGAGGGAGAATGAGAGGGAGGGGGGAGGGGAGAATGAGAGGGAGGGAAGAAGGAGAGGGATGGAGAGGGAGAATGGGAGGGAGGGGGGAGGGGAGAATGAGAGGGAGGGGGGAGGGAGAATGAGAGGGAGGGGGGAGGGAGAATGAGAGGGGGAGGGAAGAATGAGAGGAGGGGAGAATGAGAGGGAGGGGGGGAGGGGAGAATGAGAGGAGGGGGGAGGGGAGAATGAGAGGGAGGGAAGAAGGAGAGGGATGGGAGAGGGGAGAATGAGAGGGAGGGGGGAGGGGAGAATGAGAGGGAGGGGAGGAGAATGAGAGGAGGGGGGGGAGAATGAGAGGGAGGGGAGGAGGGGGAGAATGAGAGGGAGGGGGGAGGGGAGAATGAGAGGGAGGGGGGAGGGGAGAATGAGAGGGAGGGAGAATGAGAGGGAGGGGGGAGGGGAGAATGAGAGGGAGGGGGGAGGGGAGAATGAGAGGGAGGGGGGTGGGAGAATGAGAGGGAGGGGGAGGGGAGAATGAGAGGGAGGGGGGAGGGGAGAATGAGAGGGAGGGGGGAGGGGAGAATGAGAGGGAGGGGGAGGGGAGAATGAGAGGGAGTGGGGAGGGGAGAATGAGAGGGAGGGGGAGGGGAGAATGAGAGGGAGGGGGGTGGGGAGAATGAGAGGGAGGGGATAGGGGAGAATGAGAGGGAGGGGGAGGGGAGAATGAGAGGGAGGGGGGAGGGGGAGAATGAGAGGGAGGGGGAGGGGAGAATGAGAGGGAGGGGGTAGGGGAGAATGGAGGAGGGAGAGGGGGGGGAGGGGAGAATGAGAGGGAGGGGGGGAGGGGAGAATGAGAGGGAGGGGGGAGGGGAGATGAGAGGGAGGGGGAGGGGAGAATGAGAGGGAGGGGGGAGGGGAGAATGAGAGGGAGGGGAGAATGAGAGGGAGGGGGGAGGGGGAGAATGAGAGGGAGGGGGAGGGGAGATGAGAGGGAGGGGGAGGGGAGAATGAGAGGGGGTGGAAAATGAGAGGAGGGG